>NW_015161525.1:67954-87536 GCF_001447785.1 Gekko japonicus
CTTCTTCTGGCCTTGTGGCCTTAGCGTCTTTTACAGGGCAGCCAGGCCGTACACCCTTACAGGAAGTTTGCAAAAGTGCTTGCAGGAGAAAGGGGGGGGAGTGGGTGTTAATAACCACTGTCCGCCACTGATGTCATGGGAGCTGAGAAACACCTGCTCCTGTCGCATGTCTCCAACAATATGCAACCGCCAGTCATGTGCCGCTTCCCTCATTTTTCAGATGCGAAAAGTCACTACACGGCCTAGCACTGGTGGTGGGGGTGGAATGAGTTCCTTCCCCCTCAGTTGAGTTTTCTGCTCAGAATGTCCCGTGGGGCACCTTCCGTATGAGGAAAGGCTGAAGAGCCCGGGACGCTTCTGTTTAGAAACGAGACGGGACTAAAATTATGCCTGGGGTGGAGAGGGTTGACCAAGAGAACTTTTTTCTCCCTCTCCCCAAAGACTAGAACTCGAGGGCAGCCAATGAAGCCGATGGGCAGTAGGTTCAGCATGGACAAAAGGAAATACTACTTTATACAGAGAGTGATTGAAACACGGAATTCTCTGCCAGAAGATGTGGCGATGGCCACAGGGATAAACAGCTTTAAAGAGGGATTAGACAGATTCACGGAGGATAAGTCTATCAGTGGCTACTAGCCATGGTGCCTGAGGGGGAACTTCCACATTCAGAGGCACTAAGCCTCTGAATCCCAGAGCCAGGAGGCAACATCAGGGGAAGGCGTCGGCCTCTCTGCCCTGTTTGTTGGCCATCCAGAGGAACTGGTTGGCAACCGTGTTGAACAGGATGCTGGACTATATGGACGATTGGTCTGATCCGGCAGGGCTTTTATGTTCGTACCCCTCCCCAAAGTGCTTTCATTCCCATGGGCGAAGAGACACATACTTGACATGTAGGGGGCTTTGGGTTCAATTTCGGTATCTCCACTTGAAAAACAAGGATCTTGAGAAGCTGCTGGGAACCACAGGAAAAGACCGCCAGGCAGAGAGAATGTAACCAGGTTAGAAAGACCAAGGTGTAGTGGACTCTAATCTGGGAGAACCGGGTTTGATTCCCAACTCCTCCACTTGTTGCTGCGGGATGACTTTGGGCAAGCCGTAGTTCTGTCAGAGCTGTTCTTGAAAAAGAGCCGTTTCTGTCAGGGCTCTCTCAGCCCCACCGACCTCACAGGGTGTCTGTTGTGGGGAGGGGAAGGGAAAGGAGTTTGTAAGCCGCTCTGAGACTCCCAAGACAAGTGAAGGGTGGGGAATAAATCCAGTCTTCTCTTCTATAAGGCAGTTTTCTGTTCTCAGCGTCTGCTGATGCTTTTTGATTTTTTTAATCTTGAGGGAGATGATAAGAAGCTGAGCATTCCATGTAGTTTGAGACAAAGTTACATGGGTGGACTTTGAGGGCCTGTAGTGTTAGACCATCTGCAGAAGGTCCCAGGTTTGATCCCCGGCATCTCCAGCTAAAAGGACTAGGCAGGAGGTGATGTGAAAGAGCCTCTGCCTGAGGCCCTGGAGAGTTGCTGCCAGTCTGAGTGGGCAATACTGACCATGATGGACCAAGGGGGGGCCAATGCTCATTGGCTGAGCACCTCCTTGGCATGCAGATGGTCCCAGGTTCAGTCCCCAGCATCTCCAGCTAAAAGGACCAGGCAGCAGGTGATGTGGAAGACCTCTGCCAGAGCCGCTGCGCATCTGAAGAGACAGAACTGACTTTGATGGACAGACGGTCTGATGCTGTAAAAGGTAGCTTCACGGGACTTCCTGTGTGGTGGTGATGGGTGGAGAAAATTCGACATTTTCTCGCACGCCAGAGGTTGTGGCTTAACTGGTGTGTGCCAATGGGTGACTGCCACACCTCAGCCGCGCAACGTTTGGTGGCCTGCAGCGACGGGAAAAGAAATGGTGGGTTTATTGCTCAGTAAAGGTAAAGGTTCCCTTGCTCGAAAGCCAGTCGAATCCGACTCTAGGGTTGCGGTGCTCATCTCCGTTTCAAAGCCGGAGAGCCAGCGCTGTCCGAAGACGTTCCTGTGGTCATGTGGCCGGCATGACTAAACACCAAGGCACACAGAACCCTGTTCCCTTCCCACCGAAGTGGTACCTATTTATCTACTTGCAATTTCTTGCTTTCAAACTGCTAGGTTGGCAGGAGCTGGAACTAGAGACGGGAGCTCACTCCGTCATGCGGCAACCCAGGTCTCGAACTGCTGAACTACTGACCTTCCACAGCCTGCAGTTCAGCGTCTTAAACCACTTGAGCCACCGCAGCTCCTTTTTTATTGCTCAGTAGCCTTCATCTTATTCATTTGTTGGTGTTCTTTGTAGGTGGCCTCTCCCTGTCGAGACACAAGCCGGGTTACTCGGGTTAAATCAGTGCCGTCGGTAGGATGAGGCGTCTAGTGAACAATGTAATCGGACTAGAATTATAGCTGTCGGGAGAAAAAAGCACGCGTCACAACGATGCGGAGAATGAGATTACATAAGTACGAAAAACAAAGCAAAGGAAGCGGGATAATTGCGTAGAGCAAACAGTTATTATGTGTATATATATATACTCTACACTAGGCGTTCCCAGCCTTTCTGAGCCTGTGGGCACCTTTCGAATTCTGACACAGGGTGGTGACCTGGGCACACCCACAAAATGGCTGCCATGAAAGGAGCCAACAACAGAATGTCGGTGAGGGAGGCCCCGTTTCACTTTAGTTTGTAAGCCGCTCTGAGACTCCCTTGGGTAGTGAAGGGCGCGGTATAAATCCAATCTCTTCTTCTTCTTCTTCTTCTTCTTTATTTCTTTTATTATTTTTTTAAAAATAAAGTTTTACCAGTTTATATATAGAAAGGGGAAAAGATGGGAAAAGAAAGAATACAGAGGCCCCGGTGACACGGGCCAGATAACGCGGGCGGGGGGAGGCGTGGCTGTTTGCCCTGGAGCAAAATAAAGCATGGTAGCCCGATCACACGGTCCCCTGAGTCTCCGTGCTTAGGCTGTTCGCTGGCAATCACACGGTGATGCTGGAACGTGGCAAAGAAGCGGCGCGGCATGATCACACAAGTGTTTCGTGTTTGTGCGCATGCACAGTTCCACGGAGCAGCACTGCTTTCAGTTTCGTGTTTGTGCGCATGTGCTTACGAAAAACATCCGGTTTGCGACGGGACATGGGCGCCGGATGCCACGGGATACTACCGCACCTGCGATCAGATGCCCGCCTGTGCCACACGTTCTCCGGATACTAGTGCACTTTCCTTGGTACTTTTTAACTCCGCATCTTTGGCGGGACGCCACGGGTGCGCTACACTTCCCAGATGTTGCGGTGTGATCGCACCCTGAAAATCTGCCTGACATTTGTGGCTCTCCCGCGGCAAATTCTCCATGTGAATGAAGGCTTAGTGTTTTTGGCTAACATTGTGGGAACGTTATACCCAGAATGTACTTTTTAAATGTAATATGATCCTTGTCTTATATGGCTTATATATATGAAAGAACCAACTTGACATTCTGCATGCAAATCTTCTCATAAAAGTTTCTCAACGATTATGTCCATCTTATTGTTCATTTAGTCTTAGTTTCTCAGTACTTATGCTTTAACCAGTCACAGAACACCCACCTTTCACTTTATTAAAGCGCCTTCCCTTTCTGAAACCACCCAGTCTCTTCTTCTTCTTCTTAAGAACATACGAGACGCCAATGTTTGATCAGGCCAAAGGCCCATCCAGTCCAACACTCTGTCACACAGTGGCCAGAAATACCAGGTGCCATCAGAAGGTCCAGCAGTGGGGCCAGGACACTAGGAGCCCTTCCACTCTTGCCCCCCCCCCCCCCCAAGCACCAAGAATACAGAGCATCCCTTGCCCCAGACCGAGAGTCCCTATCTATACTCCTCCTCCTCCTTCTTCTTCTTCTTCTTCTTCTTCTTCTTCTTCTTCTTCTTCTTCTTCTTCCCTCCTCCCTCCTCCCTCCTCCCTCCTCCCTCCTCTCCAAAGTAAAAAAAAATCATCGTTACGGCCCTGGGGCTATCACACACAAGGCCCTGCATGGGCTTGGAGCCTCCCGTCTGCAGAAACGCGTCGCCCCCTTTGTTCCGCCACGACAGCTTCGCGCACCGGGGCAAAGCCTTCTAAAGATGCCGGCCTGAAAATGAGTCAGATCTAACCACACACAATGCCTTCTCTGATGTG
Source organism: Gekko japonicus (assembly GCF_001447785.1). Lineage (NCBI taxonomy): Eukaryota > Metazoa > Chordata > Lepidosauria > Squamata > Gekkonidae > Gekko > Gekko japonicus. The sequence continues at coordinate 72,116 of NW_015161525.1, forward strand.
GCCCCTGCCTTGTGGAGCGGCCTCCTTGAGGTGGTGAGGAAGGCCTCCCACGCTGCTGCCGTTCTACAAACTAAGTCAAATGGAATTGTTGAGGAGAGCATTTTTAGAAAGGGAACTGGGCTACATTATATTGGAACAAGCGGGACATCTCCCCCCTGCCCCGTTTCCTTTCCCTTCCCTGGCAGCTCCCATAGCCTCTCCCCCTTTTCCTGCTTCTTTCTCTTTCCCACCCACCAACCAAGCTATCCTTAATCTACCCCCATCATCAGTTTCCCCTCTTTCCCACCCCCTGGCAGCCTTTCCCAGAAAACCTCTGGCCCAGCTGCACAGTGCTGGCTGAGCCGGGCACAGTTGCATTGTGGGGAACCCGCCAGGACTTCTGAGGAGTACTTCTCTGTCCCTTGTGTCCCCTTCCCCACACTATTTCCCTTTTCTGTCCTCCTGGCAGCCCCCATATCCTCACCTTTCTCTGCTTCCTTCTCTCCTTCCCATTCCTCGACCAGTTTTTTAATCTCCTCCCCATCTTCAGCTATATTATTCTGGTGTTTATCTACTTTGTTAATACCCTGCCTTTCTCCACACTGGGGTCTCAAAAGCAGATTACCTCATTCTTGGTGCTTGGGGGGGGCAACAGTGGGAGGGCTCCTAGTGTCCTGGCCCCACTGCTGGACCTCCTGATGACCCCTGGTGTTTTTGGCCACTGTGTGACACAGAGTGTTGGACTGGATGGGCCATTGGCCTGATCCAACATTGGCTTGTCCTATGTTCTTATAGGAACTCTTGGGCTGGGGTGAGTGATGCTCTGTATTCTTGGTGTTTGGGGGGGGGGCAACAGTGGGAGGGCTTCTAGTGTCCTGGCCCCACTGCTGGACCTCCTGATGGCACCTGGTATTTTTGGCCACTGTGTGACACAGAGTGTCGGACTGGATGGGCCATTGGCCTGATCCAACATTGGCTTCTCTTATGTTCTTCTGTTCATCTTGGCTTTTGCATTCCGAGGAAGACTTTTGTTTTAGTTGTCCGGGGGAGAGATTAAGCTGAGAACCCTTTCACTTCACACCTGCAAGTCCCAGGCCAGGGTTGTCGAGGTTGCTTGTTCCTCTGTGGGCACAAGAAGTGACATTTCCGTTCCGAAGAAAAGAAAGTAAAACAAACGCTGATTAACTTCACTTGGTTTGTTTTATTGGCGCAGCGAAGCAGCCCCCTGACCTGGGTGGCCCAGGTTAGCCGGGTCTCACCAGACCTTGGAAGCTAAGCAGGGTCGGCCCTGGTTAGTACTTGGATGGGAGACCACCAAGGAAGTCCAGGGTTGATCGGTCCTGCCACTGGCGGGAGTCCCCCCCACTATCTTTCCAGCTGGGCTCTTCTGCCTTTAACAGAGTTAGTGATAATCAGAAACTCAACAGGTGAAGGGAGACCCTTTTTATGCGGCTGTGTCATATCTCCCTTTAGGTTCCAAAGGCATTTTCTTGGCAAATCCTCCAAAGGGGGGGGACGACGACTTCAGAATAGAGGTTGTCTAGTTTGCTTTACCTGTGTGACATGACTCAGCCCTTTGGAACGAATGGGCCGGATCTTCTGCTGGTAGAGACGTTTCACGTCGCGTGTTCTTCTGGCAGAAGTGTCTTGCGTAGGGGGAGGGTTCCTTTGGCCCTTGGGATGGGGCGAATCTCTGGGATCCAACCCACCGCCCTTCCAGAAGGCTTTGCCTGTCTCCTTGACAGATACAGCCGCCTGCATTCCATAGCTGGGTATTCTCCTAGCAGCCCCAGCAGCAGATTGTATTTTTTGCCTTTAGACCCTGTAAAGGTAAAGGTCTCCCTTGCTCGAAAGCCAGTCGAGTCCGACTCTAGGGTTGCGGTGCTCATCTCCGTTTCCAAGCCGAAGAGCCAGCGCTGTCCGAAGACGTTTCCGTGGTCATGTTGCCGGCATGACTAGACACCGAGGCGCACGGAACGCTGTTCCCTTCCCACCTAAGTGGTACCTATTTATCTACTTGCAGTTTCTTGCTTTCGAACTGCTAGGTTGGCAGGAGCTGGAACTAGAGACGGGAGCTCACTCCATCATGCGGCACACTCGGGTCTCGAACTGCTGAACTACCGACCTTCCACCTCCTGCAGTTCAGCATCTTAACCACTTGAGCCACCGCAGCTCCTTAGACCCTGTACCTGCCCCTTTTTGTTACACCTTCCTTCAGCAAGGAGGCCTTCTGCTTCAAAGTTTACTGGTTTCCGTTCCCTCCCTGTGTAGGCAAGCTGTGTCTCGCTCCCAGGGCAGGATGTTTTCAAGCGGAAGTTCTGCTGCCGTCCTGTTTCTGGCCAAACAATTCAGCAAAATTGTTCTTCTGGATTGAAAGGGAGTTTCAGTTTTTGGCACATGGCGCAATTTTCCTCCTCACCCCCCTTCCCTTGACTTCCAGGTGTTGTATGGTTCTGCGGAATTGTCACTTCTACTTTTTGGTCTATTTAAAGATGTAAAACTTACAGAAAGTTTGGTGTCGTGGTTAAGTGCGCGGACTCTAATCTGGGAGAGCCGGGTTTGATTCCCCACTTCTCCACGTGAAGCTGCTGGATGACCTTGGCCAAGCCGTAGTTCTGATAAGAGCTGTTCTTGAAAAAGAGCAGTTTCTGTCAAGAGCTCTCTCAGCCTCACCTACCTCCCAGGCAATGTTTCCGCTAAGCTGTGGAGTCATGTGAGCTACTGGCATTAAAATTGCATGGGAGCGATTTGGCTCCTGCATGAATTAGTTTGCTCTGGAGCCCTCCTTCCTGAGCTAAGACAAAAATGTGTGAGTTGGAGGCTAACAGACTGCGAGCTAGCTCACACTAACTCCGCTTAGAGGGAACACTATTCCCAGGGTGTCTGTTGTGGGGAGGGGAAGGGAAAGGAGTTTGTAAGCTGCTCTGAGACTCCTTTGGGTAGTGAAGGGCGGGGTATACATCCAATCTCTTCTTCTTCTTCTCTTCTAAAATTTACAGAAAGTTTGAAGCTACAAGCATTTCCCCATTAAAAAAACATTTTTTTTGACGGGGGAAGGAAATATTGGACAAATTGACAAATTTTGGACAAATTATAACCTACTCATGTCCCCGATGGGGACACAAAGTGGTTTCTAGCATTCTCCTCTCCTCCATCTTGTCTTCACAACAACCCTGTTAGGCCGAGAAAATGTGACTGGATCAAGGTTAACTAGAGAGCTTCTATAGCAGAGGAAGGCTCGTAGCCACCGGAGAAGGCATTTGGGGGCAATGCCCCCCACAGACGAGCGCTGCCCCCTCAGACAAATCTTTTTTTAAAAATCTGGATTTTTTTTTTTTAAATATTCAATGTTTTTAAAATGTAAGATGCATGGGAGTGTTTCAGATTGACCCCAGGCACAGTCAGGGAACCTTCAGTCTCATTTTTACTTTTTTTCCAGGCTGAAAAATAAATAGGTTTTAAAAAATGCAATAGAAGAAGAAGAAGAAGAAGAAGAAGAAGAAGAAGAAGAAGAGATTGGATTTATACCCCGCCCTTCACTCGGAGTCCCAGAGCGGCTTACAAACCCCTCTCCCTTCCCCTCCCCACAACAGACACCCTGTGAGCAATGCTCCCTCTAAGCTGTGGAGTCTTGTGGCAAAGGAGGGATTCAAACCCAAATCTCCCAGGAACTGCTTTCATACTCTAACCCAGGGGTCCCCAACAGGCACACAATACGGTGCCTGTGGGCACCTTTTCTGGTGCCCCCACCAATTGTTTTTTAAAAGTCGGCAGGGTCAGTTGGCGGCTTTGCTCAGCAAGGCTTCTGAATGGCTACTGGAAATTCCAATTGGTTCTGCATAATTTAAAAAACATGACTTTGGCAGCAGCTGCCCCCACAGGCATTCCTCTACATGCAGCTGCTGGTGTGATCTTGGGTCAGTCACAAGTTCCCTCGGAGCTGTTCTCTCAAGGGCAGCTGCCCTCACAGGCATTCCTCTACATGCAGCTGCTGGTGTGACCTTGGGTCAGTCACAAGTTCGGAAGAGCTCTGTTTTACAGGACCTGCGGAACTGATGTTCTTCATTGGTGGTGGAAGAGCTCTGTTTTACAGGACCTGCGGAACTGATGTTCTTCGTTGGTGGTGGAAGAGCTCTGTTTTACAGGACCCGCGGAACTGATGTTCTTCATTGGTGGTGGCTTCGTTTGACAGGCCCTGCGGAACTGTTGTGGGGAGGGGAAGGGAAAGGAGATTGTAAGCTGCTCTGAGACTCCTTCGGGTAGTGAAGGACGTAGGGTATAAATCCAATCTCTTCTTCAGTGTGTGACTGAAGCTGCAGCAGCCATTTTGTGGCCAGCTCCGCTTCCTGGTGCAGCCGTTTCGTGGTTCTACCCACCACTCTCTGTCAGAATTCCAAAGGTAACCACAGGTTCGGACAGGTCGGGGACTCTTGCTCTAGCCACCAAACCACAGTAGCTCTGTTTACTTTCCTGTCTTAACATAAATTGCATCATTCATAACCTAGCATACAAAACAGAACTATTTGGCATATTTACGGAATTTAAAAGAATAAATGTCTTTGTTTTCAGTAATAGAAATTGCAAGTATACCCAGCATGTGAGCGACAGTTGCAAAACTGTTGTGCCCTGTGCTTCTATAGCCCATGTATCTCTAATTTTTGTCAACTGGGAGTTGGGAGTTGACGGTAGAAAACCATGTCTGTGATAAAGAAGTATATTATTTGGACAGAAACACTGCAGGTGGGATTACTGTTGATATCTGGATATTGAGTTAAACTTTATAACATGTTGTTCAGTCGCACATTCGAGTCCGACTCTTCACAACCCCATGGACCACATCACACCAGGCACCAATGTTCCCTCTAAGCGGTAGAGTCTTGTGAGCAAAAATTCTACTTTGTGAGCTACTAGCATTAAAGTTGTGAGAAAGCGATTTGGCTACTGCATAAATTAGTTTGCTCTGGAGCCCTCCTTCCTGAGCCAAGACAAAAAGGTGTGAGCTGGAGGCTAAAAAACTGTGAGCTGGCTCACACTAACTCAGCTTAGAGGGAACACTGCCAGGCACTCCTGTCTTCCGGAGTTTACTGTCAGGCGCCCTAGTCAGGTCACACCACACAGGGCTTCATAAGAAGATAACTGTTTATTAGTGGTTCCAGTACTAAAGAACACGTGTACAGATTGCGTCAGGAATGGCCGTCAGTACTAGGGCCTCTGACTTATAGTGAAATCAAACATTCCCCCTGTAAGCATAAGCCAATGGATATAGTTCGGCATGGGGCAAGGCAAGCAGGCAGAGCAGAGAAGCCATTAACTTTCCCAGCTGTGGAAGCGGTAGCTGGAACATCTGTAAGGTCAAGCATAAGATAGCACACAGTAGGAGAGAGCTGAGAATGAGAAGGAGGGGTACCCCTCCACATTCCAGTTCTATGACAGGGCTACCTGACATTTACCTAATTTCATGTTCATAAGAACATAAGAACATAAGAGACGCCAATGTTGGATCAGGCCAAAGGCCCATCCAGTCCAACACTCTGTGTCACACAGTGGCCAGAAATACCAGTGCCATCAGGAGGTCCAGCAGTGGGGCCAGGACATTAGAAGCCCTCCCACTGTTGACCCCCCCCCAAGCACCAAGAAGACAGAGCATCACTTGCCCCAGAGCCCCTAGCTATACCTTGTGGCTAATAGCCACTGATGGACCTCTGCTCCATATGCTTATCTAATTCCCTTTTGAAGCCATCCATGCTTGTAGCACCCACCACTTCCTGTGGCAGTGAATTCCAAGTGTTAATCACTCTTTGGGTGAAGAAGGACGTCCTACTCCTTCAGGTAGTGAAGGGCGTAGGGTATAAATCCAATCTCTTCTTCAGTGTGTGACTGAAGCTGCAGCAGCCATTTTGTGGCCAGCTCCGCTTCCTGGTGCAGCCGTTTCGTGGTTCTACCCACCACTCTGTCAGAATTCCAAAGGTAACCACAGGTTCAGACAGGTCGGGGACTCTTGCTCTAGCCACCAAACCACAGTAGCTCTGTTTACTTTCCTGTCTTAACATAAATTGCATCATTCATAACCTAGCATACAAAACAGAACTATTTGGCATATTTACGGAATTTAAAAGAATAAATGTCTTTGTTTTCAGTAATAGAAATTGCAAGTATACCCAGCATGTGAGCGACAGTTGCAAAACTGTTGTGCCCTGTGCTTCTATAGCCCATGTATCTCTAATTTTTGTCAACTGGGAGTTGATGGTAGAAAACCATGTCTGTGATAAAGAAGTATATTATTTGGACAGAAACACTGCAGGTGGGATTACTGTTGATATCTGGATATTGAGTTAAGCTTTATAACATGTTGTTGTTCAGTCGCACAGTCGAGTCCGACTCTTCGCAACCCCATGGACCACATCACACCAGGCACCAATGTTCCCTCTAAGCGGTAGAGTCTTGTGAGCAAAAATTCTACTTTGTGAGCTACTAGCATTAAAGTTGTGAGAAAGCGATTTGGCTACTGCATAAATTAGTTTGCTCTGGAGCCCTCCTTCCTGAGCCAAGACAAAAAGGTGTGAGCTGGAGGCTAAAAAACTGTGAGCTGGCTCACACTAACTCAGCTTAGAGGGAACACTGCCAGGCACTCCTGTCTTCCGGAGTTTACTGTCAGGCGCCCTAGTCAGGTCACACCACACAGGGCTTCATAAGAAGATAACTGTTTATTAGTGGTTCCAGTACTAAAGAACACGTGTACAGATTGCGTCAGGAATGGCCATCAGTACTAGGGCCTCTGACTTATAGTGAAATCAAACATTCCCCCTGTAAGCATAAGCCAATGGATATAGTTCGAGCGTGGGGCAAGGCAAGCAGGCAGAGCAGAGAAGCCATTAACTTTCCCAGCCATGGAAGCGGTAGCTGGAACATCTGTAAGGTCAAGCATAAGATAGCACACAGTAGGAGAGAGCTGAGAATGAGAAGGAGGGGTACCCCTCCACATTCCAGTTCTATGACAGGGCTACCTGACATTTACCTAATTTCATGTTCATAAGAACATAAGAACATAAGAGACGCCAATGTTGGATCAGGCCAAAGGCCCCTGTAGCTGGGCAGGAGAGAGCTGAGAATGAGAAGGAGGGTACCCCTCCGCATTCCAGTTCTATGACAGGGCTACCTGACATTTACTTAATTTCATGTTCGTTGCGTCGATAACATTGTGTCTAACCATCTCCTCCTTTACCGTCCCCTTCTTCTGTTACCTTCAGTCTTTCCCAGCATCAGGGTCTTCTCCAGTGAGGGCTCCCGTCTCAGTGGGTGGCCAAACCCTGAACCCTTCAATAATATATTAATTGTTGCCGAAATTGCTTACGTTAAAATAGAAAATATTCTTGTAAATATTGTATCTTATCTACAGTGTTCCAAGGAACGATCTGACCTAAAAATCCTACACAGTGTAAGTAAAACCTTGTCTCCATTTTCACTCATTCCAAAGGGGGGGGGGAGGAGGAAAGAGTTCATTTTGAACGAGGACAAACTTTGTCTTATAAAACGGCACACTCATTCTGTAAAAGAAAATGCTTTATAAAGAGTTCCCCCCCCCCAGTGTTCCCCAAAATTTCTCCATTTATCCCATGCTATTTGGAATGAGTGGAAATGTTTTTCTAAGGTGGTAAGGGTTTTGTCACAGAAGAAAGAGCAAAGAGGAGGTTTTTCGTTTTCAGTTGTTGTTCAGTCGCACAGTCGAGTCCGACTCTTCGTGACCCCATGGACCAGATCACGCCAGGCCTTCCTGTCTTCCGCCGTCCTCTGAAGTTGGCTCAATTTCATCTTCTTTTTCAGTGCTCCCGCCCCCCAAACGTCCTGGGGGGCAGAAGGCTTAAAAATAATTTTGCCACCATTCTTTCTATTACACCCCCCGCCCTCAGTCTTTCATGTTCTTAGGTGACTCAATGGAACAATGAATTAGGTTCATCTGTTTACTGTATTTGTCGCTCGTTCTGAGTCCGGTCGCACCTTGGGAGATAAAGGGAGGTTGAACTGTAGAAAGGGCAGGACGATCCATTATTATGTGTTAAAATGCCGTCAACTCACAGCTGAGCAAACAGTTATTTATACACACACACACACTCTACACCAGGCGTTCCCAGCCTTTCTGAGCCTGTGGGCACCTTTCGAATTCTGACACAGGGTGGTGAGCTGGGCACATCCACAAAAAGGCTGCCACGAAAGGAGCCAACAACAGAATGTTGGTGAGGGAGGTCCCGTTTCACTTTATTTCTTTTATTATTTTTTTTAAAATAAAGTTTTATTAGTTTATATATAGAAAGGGGAAAAGATGGGAAAAGAAAGAATACAGAGGCCCCGGGCCCGATAACGCGGGTGGGGGGAGGTGTGGCTGTTCGCCCTGGAGCAAAATAAAGCATGGTAGCCCGATCACACGGTCCCCCGAGTCTCCGCGCTTAGGCTGTTAGCTGGTGATCACACAGTGATGCTGGGGCGTGGCAAAGAAGCGGTGTGGCAAGCGTTTCGCGTTTGTGTGCATGCGCAGTTCCGCGGAGCAGCACTGCTTTCAGTTTCGTGCTTGTGCGCATGCGCTTACAAAAAACATCCAGTTTGCAACAGGACCTGGATGGGCGCCAGATGCCACGGGATACTAGCGCTCCCGCAATCAGACACGCGTCCCTGCTCCACCTTTTTCGGATACTAGTGCACTTTCCGTGGTACTTTTTTTTTACTGTGCATCTTCAGCGGGACGCCACGGGTTGGCCACGTGTGCACTACGCTTCCCAGATGTCGCGGTCTGATTCGTGCCCTTCGTGCAAATCCTCCGTGTGAACGGGGCCTCAGTTGATCTGTTTACTGTATTTGTCGCTCGTTTTGTGTCCGGTCGCACCTTGGGAGATAAAGGGAGGTTGAACTGTAGAAAGGGCAGGACGATCCATGATTGTGTGTTACAATGCCGCCAACTCACAGCTGACTTAGAGCAACCCAGTAGGGTTTTCAAGGCAAGAGATGTTCAGAGGTGGTTGGCCCTCGCCTGCCTCTGCGTAGTGTCCCTGGTCTCCCATCCAAGGACTAACCAAGGCCAAGCATGCTTAGCTTCCGAGATCTGACAATATCGGGCTAGCCTGGGCCATACAGGTCAGGGCGTGAACTGATGGGGCAAGCCAAAAACAAAAGCCATCGTGCTGATTGGAGACTGGTGTTTCACTTAAAGTGCCAGGTGTTTCCTGTAAGGGAAGAGAACAGCTCGCTAGAAAGGTGGAAGTGGTGAATGGATGGGGGGAGCTTTTGACAGCCACAGATGATTTCCTTTATTGCACGCAAACAGTAGATCGAAGGAACGTGACACTCCTTCTTGGTTGAACTTGAAACCCCCCAAAACAGGAAGCTCTTTTTGGGTGAGAACGGCTCTGTGCCTTTATTTGGGTGACGTTGGGTCACCTTCCCGTAGAAAAGGGTGAATGTGCTTTGGGTTATTTAGTGAAAGAGCAATTTGTGCTAGGGATGTGAGCAGAACCCCATAGCACCGGGGCTTCCGGGAGGAGGGGAACGGAGTGAGACTGAATGGAACCAAATGATGAGATCCGGCCATTTCCTTGACATGCTGATTACTTCTTGGGCCCTGGAGCATCCGTGTTCTGCCCTGACTTCCTCTTGGAAATATTGGGCCAGTCACATGTTCGCCACCTAACCTACCTCACAGGATTGTTGTGAGGATAAAATGGGGAAAGAAGAACCATGTACACCATCTTCTGCTCCTTGGAGGAAGGGCAGGGGGGGGGGGTGTCAAACATGCAGCCCGGGGGCTGGATCAGGCCCACAGTAGAACTGGCTGTCTTCTGCTGCTTCTTCCAGTTCTGATGCTGCTGCATCATCGTAGGCTTGCAGCTTTCAGATACACACCTGAACAGCATACTTAAGATTGCAACAGCACAGAAATTGTGATGCAATAATTCAGAGCCAGAGGTGTCAGTTATCAGACACTGTTAAATAAACCAAATATTGCGAGAGTGCTAATGTTTTAAGCGTGTTTTTATTTTAAGTTAAAAAAACCCCTCTTTGTGTCTGTGTCCTTTATAAAGTTTATATCTCCGCTACCTGGCATTACATTGCATGACAAATATGGCCTGGCCCAAATGAGTTCGACACCCCTGTACTAGATAGCTTAATCAAAAATGTTTTATCGTGCAACTTGTAGAAGAAGAAGAAGAGGAGATTGGATTTATACCCCGCCCTTCACTACCCAAAGGTGTCTCAGAGAGGCTGACAAACTCCTTTCCCTTCCCCTCCCCACAACAGACACCCTGTGAGGTGGGTGGGGCTGAGAGAACTCTGACACAAACTGCTCTTTTTCAAGGACAGCTGTGCCAGAGCCTGTGACTGACCCAAGGTCACATCAGCAGGTGCAAGTGGAGGAGTGGGGAATCAAACCCGGTTCTCCCAGATTAGAGTCTGCACACTTAACCACTACACCAAACTGGCTCTCAGTTCTGTCTCTTTTGCCACAGCCTCTTTTGCCACAGGTAAAAGGTTCTGTCTCTTTTGCCACAGCCTCTTTTGCCACAGGTAAAAGGTTCTGTCTCTTTTGCCACAGCCTATTGTAGATATCAGTTCACTTTGGTGACGAATGGTTTTCCATCAGAAAAGATCGTCATCTGTGTCAATGCTTGTTACCGGCAATATTTGAGAGCCAGTTTGGTGTAGTGGTTAAGTGTGCGGACTCTAATCTGGGAGTTCTTCTTCTTCTTCTTCTTCTTCTTCTTTTCTTCTTCTTCTTCTTTTCTTCTTCTTCTTCTTTTCTTCTTCTTCTTCTTTTCTTCTTCTTCTTCTTTTCTTCTTCTTCTTCTTTTCTTCTTCTTCTTCTTTTCTTCTTCTTCTTCTTTTCTTCTTCTTCTTCTTTTCTTCTTCTTCTTCTTTTCTTCTTCTTCTTCTTTTCTTCTTCTTCTTCTTTTCTTCTTCTTCTTCTTTTCTTCTTCTTCTCTTCTTCTTCTTCTCTTCTTCTTCTTCTTCTTCTTCTTCTTCTTCTTCTTCTTCTTCTTCTTCTTCATATTTGAAGTGACTTGATTTAAAGAAAGGGTGGCTTGTGGAGAAGGATGCAAATGCCAGATGAGCAAATTTGGTTTTCCGTTTCTCCCAAAAGGCAAAGATGGTTGGTACCTATGCTTGCCAACCTCCAGATGGTTATGGGAAAGTATATGACACTGTATAAGAGATGTATGCTTAAGGTAGATCTATCTTGTGCTTTTTATTTTATTTATTTTTTTGCATTTTTCTATACTGTTATATAAATATTGGTGTCAAGTATTGCCAAACATAGGTTTCACCAAAACAATACATCAAAGTGCAGGTATACACCGTGTTCAAACATTCAAAGAGCACCTGGTCAGTTTCACAATCACGCATCCCAGGGGACTCTGGTAATTTACCCGTATTGAATACAGTCTTTTTCGAGGCCAGTGATGTACATACAGGACATTAAGGCACAATAAATTCTCTTTGTGAGTATAAAAGTCTTAAAATAGCATCATATTTTCTAGGGTCCCATCGGAACCCTTGTGGCAAACATAATAACCTGTCTAGTAGAACGTATCTCTCAAGAAGAGTTTTCGGGGTCCCTCCCCAAATCCCACCCTCCTCAGGTTCCACCCCGCAAAATCTCCAGTTATTTCCCAACCCAGAGCTGGCAACCCTATGATCTACTTCTAAGCCTAGGGTTGGATCCAGCCAGCATTATTACTCGGTCTCACCCAATTCCACACAAGAACACTCATCTCACATAGCTTTTGTATGTGTAGGTCTCATGCTCCTTTTGGGAATGGTCAAAGAAGACAATTCCACGCTTTTTCACCAGAAAAGCTGGTTGGCTCCAGCCCTTTCTGTATTTCATGGTACCATCTACTCTGCTTAGGGTTCCAACCTCCAGGTGGAGTTTGAATTTCTCCCGGAATCACAACTGATCTCCAGGCTTAGGGTTGCCAACCTCCAGGTGGTGGCTGGAGATCTCTTGTTATTACAACTGATCCCCAGATGACAGAGATCAGTTCACCTGGAGAAAATGGCTTCTTTGGAACTTGGACTCTATTGCATTGTGCCCCCCAACCCCGCCCTCCTCAGGCTCCACCTCCCAAATCTGCAGGTGTTTCCCAACCCAGAGCGAACAACCTTATTGGTGCCTCTTTTTATCTATTTATTTATTTGTAGTCCACGTTTCTCCCTGAAACTTCTGGTGGGTTGCTGAGGGCAGTCAGGAGCAATGCGATCAAGTTAGGATTGCGGGAATCTGCAAGCAGGCAAAGGGGGTGGCCAAATTCAGGATCTCTGATGGGACTCCCTTTTTCAGCACCTCGTCGTACCTACAAAATACTGGCAAGGACGCCAAGTCCGATCACTTAATTGAAGACAAACAGCTCAGAACATTCTAAGGAACGATCAGACCGTTGTTGGGCAGAGTAACTCCTCCCCCTGAAATGGAAAGTAAATCTCCCCTTTTGTTTGACTTTGCAGAGTACAGTGTAGTTTACCTGTTGGGGCATATTTCAACATGCATGAATTCAAGCCTGGATTATTTTCCCCCCAAATTCCCTACTTAGTTATTTTACATACAAGCCCAGGCTTCAATATGTTTGATTGGCGTCTATGTCAGCACTTCTGTTTGGGATGGATAAACAGGTTTGTCCTAACTTCGGCTTTTCTTTTAAGCCAGAATGACTTAACGTGGTACCCTAAAGCAATGCTCCCTCCAAGCGTGGAGTCTTGTGAGCAAAAATCCTACTTTCTGAGCTACTGGCATTAAAGTTGTGAGCGAGCGATTTGGCTACTGCATAAATTAGTTTGCTCTGGAGCCCCATCCTTCCTGAGCTAAAGACAAAAATGTTTGAGCCGGAGGCTAAGAAACCTGTGAGCTAGCTCACACTAACTCAGCTTAGAGGGAACACTGCCCTAAAGATGAATAAGCTTATTGTTCTTCGTGGTTTTTTGCCCCAAGAACCTGTAACCAGTTGGTAGGTGTACATGTGTGCTGGTGCAAACAGAAGAAAAATGGCCGTGGAGAAAATGATTACAAAAGGATGCTGGGAAAAACACCCTGCTCAAGAGATCATTGTGTTACCTTACCGTGTGGGGTCCCCCACCCGTGAAGAAAACGGCCAGGGGCCTGCCGCCCCTCCCTCTATGAGGCCGAAGGGCTTTACAATCTGCCAATCAACATCTTAGGATGCATCAACAGAAGCATTGTGTCCAGATCACGGGAGGTGGTAGTTCTGCTCTATTCTGGTATGGTCAGGCCTCACCTGGAGTACTGTGTCCAGTTTTGGGCACCACATTTGAGGAAGGATGTTGACGAGCTCGAGCATGTCCAGAAGAGGGCAACCAGGATGGTGAGAGGGATGGAATCCAAGTGTTACGAGGAATGGCTGAAAGAGTTGGGTATGTTTAGTCTGGGAAAGAGAAGGCGTAGAGGGGACATGATTGCAGTCTTCAAGTATCTGAAGGCCTGTCATGTGGAAGATGGAGCGGATCTATTCTCTTGCAAAACTAGATCTAATGGGTGGAAAATACAAGGGAGTCGTTACCGGCTAAATATCAGGAGAAACTTCCTAACTGTAAGAGTGGTTGAGCAGTGGAACAGTCTGCCAATGCGAATGAAATTTTTCCCCAGTGGCTTCAGTGATTCCATTTTTAACGCCCAACTTGTGAACCTTGCCCTCTGGTGTAGAGGATGTAAACTAGGTCGTTAAATATATATTTAAAGTAACTTATTCGAAAAAGCCTGTTCGGTTTGCAAGCTGCAGGGCTGTTAAGTAGATAATGTTTAAATTTAATCTCCACTTAACACCTGCCGTCGCTTGAGCCTTTTCGGGTCTGAAGGGAGCGATCCTGCCCAAAAATAAACCACAAAATCTTATTTCTGGCAAGACACAAAACCCCACAAAACTGACACTCTTCTAAGCAAATACATGACAGACGTCCTGTACACATACGGTTGCCACCTCCAGCTGGATCTGAAGATTTCCCTCTGTTGCAGTTGATCTCCAGACGACCAAGATCAGTTCCCCTGGAACTGCTTTGGAGGGTGCTTTGGAGGGTGGACTCTGTGACATTATACCACACTGAGGTTCATGACCTCCCCAGGCTCCACCCCCCCCCAAATCTCCAGGTATTTCCCAATCCAGATCTGGCACCCCGACACACACCTCTGAGTTAGAATACCCAGGGTTGCCACTTTTGGGAAAGTCAGAGCAATTGGTCTGAAGTCAGGGAGAGTCAGGGAAATTGTGACTAAAATATATTCAAGACGTGGATTTTTGACCTCCTGCTGCAGGAGAATGATCTGTTCTTGTGGCAACTGGAATAGAGAAGTAGCAGAACACAAGTACAACTTAATGATGCCCTTTCCCAACCATTTTAGATCGAACGTTTATATAGTTTTTAGTGTACCTTTAAAACAGTAGCAAAAATGTTCTGTCCTTTGTTAGCATTCAGAGTTTACTTGAATTGAAGTTTGTATCTCGGTGTAATTTTTGGTGCCATCGCAAAACAGATGTTGCTGCAGTTAATGTCGAAAGAAGCTGATATTAAATCTCTTTGACAAATATTTTTGCAGTTGAGACTGCTAGTTGTAGAGCGGAACTCCCTTGCCTTGCATTAATGCAATATGATTCATTTTTTAACTTGTGGTTATATTTGAATGGTGGTCAGGGAAATTGACAAATGTTGGTCAGGGAAATGAAAAATAAAATTTTAGTGGCAACCCTATGTAATGAATGAATTTTGTAACGGGAGATGTTGAAAATATTGCTAACGGTTGGACAGGCTGTTTCACAAGCTGGGGCCCACAACAGAGTAGGCACCTGTGGTGGTGCTTCTTGTTTTTCTTCTTGTTTTTCTTCTTTTTCTTCTGCTTTTTCTGCTTCTTCTTGCTGTTGTTTCTGTTTATTCTTCCGCCAGTTTGGGTAAGTGCGTGGACTCTAATCTGGGAGAACCGGGTTTGATTCCCCACTCCTCCACTTGCAGCTGCTGGGTGACCTTCGGCAAGCCACCATTCCCTCAGGGCGTCTCAAAGAGTAAACATTCCAGGAGCTCAGCCAAAACAACGTCAAGAATAACAACATCAAGATTTTGCATTGTTTTGTATTGTACTCATATTATCATTTACTGGCTTTGCTTATGTTCATGAAATGTACTTCATATATAATGAGTAAATGCTAGTTAATACAGGACATTTGTTATAAGGAAATTTGTTATAATAATACAACTAAGTGTGTTCAAAGATATAGAAGAGTAATTTTCTTTGGTGTGCCTTATTTTTCCTATAGTTCTGACAAGAGCTGTCCTTGAAAAAAGAGCCGTTTCTGTCAGAGCTCTCTCAGCCCCACCTCCCTCCCAGGGTGCCTGTTGTGGGGAGGGGAAGGGGAAGGAGTTTGTAAGCTGCTCTGAGACTCCTTTGGGTAGTGAAGGG
>NW_015161525.1:87734-88665 GCF_001447785.1 Gekko japonicus
TCTTCTTCTTCTTCTTCTTCTTCTTCTTCTTCTTCTTCTTCTTCTTCTTCGTGGCTGAACACCCCTCCCCCCACTGGAGTCCAGCCTGTTCCCCCCTCTAAGCAGACGACTGAAATGTTGTCATGCCTTTAACATGTGTGTTTCTCTGTCTTGCAGCTTTTTCGCTGGTGTGCTGGTCGTGTGACAATGCCGAATCCAACTGGGGCTGCTGGAGGTGGCAGTGGTGTTCAGACTCCGACAACTACTGCGCTACCACGTATATTGGCGGAGGAATCGGTAGGCGGCTTTTCTTACAGTTTCCGTCTTTCGTGGTGTAAAAGGGGGGCGACTTGCTGGGTTGGACCGAAGGTTCCGTCTAGTTTGGTGGTGCTCACTCCGTGTCTTGCAGAGAGCCACGTCTGCAGCGGCCATCAGCCAGAAGAGTCGCATGGCTTCTGTGTGCTCTGCTGTGAACACGCATGCAGGAGAAGATGGGTGGCAGTGTTAGTCTGTCTGTAGTAGCAGAAAAGAGCCAGAGTCCAGGAGCACCTGAAAGACGTAACAAGATTTGTGGCAGGGGAGGAACTTTTGTGAGTCAGCGACTCCGAAAAGGTTCTCCCCTTCCACAGATTTTGTTACATCTTTCAGGTGCTCCTGGACTCTGGCTCTTTTCTACTGTAGTAGAAGAAGAGTAATAGTTGGGTTTTATACCCCGCTTTTCTCTAATTTTAGGAGCTGCGGTGGCTCAAGTGGTTAAGACGCTGAACTGCAGGCTGTGGAAGGTCGGCAGTTCAGCAGTCCGAGACCCGGGTGTGCCGCATGACGGAGTGAGCTCCCGTCCCTAGTTCCAGCTCCTGCTAACCTAGCAGTTCGAAAGCAAGGAATTGCAAGTAGATAAATAGGTACCACTTCAGTGGGAAGGGAACAGCGTTCCGTGCACGGCCTTGGTGTT
>NW_015161525.1:89029-89185 GCF_001447785.1 Gekko japonicus
TCTCCACCCGTGTTCCAGCCTTAGCCAGCTCCTGTGAATCTGCAGTAAGGGGAATGGTTTTGCCCTAGAGATGTGAAGGCCCGGGAAAAAACCAGAAAAATTCGTGGGAACACCCCCATTTTTTTCCCCTGAAGCCTTCCCCCCCCCCTGAAAAAT
>NW_015161525.1:90084-90303 GCF_001447785.1 Gekko japonicus
CTGTTCGTCTTCCCTTTGCAACATCAGTGGAGCCTCCAGCATCAAGAGCAGCTACCTGATCTTGGCCGTGGGGATCCTGACCAGTTTCTTTTACCTGTTTGGAGGGAGGCTGGAATAAGCGGCCCTCTCTTCTCCAGAGAGGAGGCAGAGAGATTGCGCGTGGCTGGCATTTGACAATCTCTTGCTTCTGGCTAGAGATGGGGGAGGCCCTGAGGAAAA
>NW_015161525.1:90580-96052 GCF_001447785.1 Gekko japonicus
GGAAGATTATGGAATATTTTCTTTTACAATGATAAACAACCTGTTTATGGCAATGTGTCCATATATTTAATCCTCCAGTATCATTTCTAAAAGCTATGTAGCATGAAGACCTTTTATGTGAGAGTATGTGAAGTATTAAGTCATTGCAATTCCTGTACCCGGAGGATAAGCAAATGCTGGGATTTTTTAACATTTCAGGAGCTTGCAAGTTCCATTTGTAACAAGAAATTGCCTCTAAAAAGTAAATTCAATTTGCTCTTATTTTCTGAACAAGCTGTAGTTTTAATAAACCGAACGTGATACATCTATGCCGAGCTAATTTAGGCTCACTTGCATTTCATGTTCCCAAAGTAACAAAGTGACCTTCAATCCATATAGAGTATTAATGTTGCCATTTTTTTTTCAATTTTTCCAAAAAATGCCGGGGGGTTTTTTTCCTGGAAAAAAAGAGGGAAAACAGGGTTTTTTCCGCGGCTTCAATTTTTTTTTTTTGAAAATTTTATTTTTTTTTCAATTTTTCCAAAAAATGCCGGGGGGTTTTTTTCCTGGAAAAAAAGAGGGAAAACAGGGTTTTTTCCACGGCTTCAATTTTTTTTTTTTTGAAAATTTTACATCGCTGCTTCCGGCCCTCCAAGCCAGTTGTGTTCTTTGCTCCCAGATGTCACCGTTCTGCATTTTGTACCACACTTAGAATGATCCTTTAAAAAATAAATAAATTCTGGAAAGCAATAGCTTGTGTGAACAGTGCTGCCCCCTTGAGGCTGCTGAGAGTTTTCCCACTCCCGGTGAGGGATAGTTTGCCAAAATGAGTCCCCAAAACAAAAGATATGCAAACATTCCGAAAAGTTTTCAGAGGGCTTTAAAAATTAAATCATTCCAGCGTACTTGAGGTGTCTTGCATTATCAGTCGCTACTGGGCCATGGAGCAAAGATCTTCAGTGTGGTCTCTTTTTGTAAGACGTGGGTTCGAATCAGTTTTTTCCCTGACTGCTAACATTTTGCCAGACAGAGGGGCAAGAGAAAGGAATGTTGTGCTGTGCTTTTTGAACTTGAATAAAGACGTTCTTACCTTTACCCCTGGCGAGACTTTATTTCTATCCTCTCACTGGACTTTGTTGGGGCTTTAAAGTGAGATCCTGCCAACCTAGCAGTTTGAAAGCAAGAAATTGCAAGTAGATAAATAGGTACCACTTCGGTGGGAAGGGAACAGCGTTCTGTGCACCTTGGTGTTTAGTCATGCCGGCCAGATGACCACGGAAACGTCTTCAGACAGCGCAGGCTCTTCGGCTTGGAAACGGAGATGAGCACCGCAACCCTAGAGTCGGACTCGACTGGCTTTCGAGCAAGGGAACCTTTACCTTTTAAAGTGAGAAGTCCTGAGGGGACTTGGGGGGGGGGAGATGGACCACCTCCAGGTGTTTCAGCTGGCCCTGGGTTAAGCGCCTTCCTGTGGGAACTGGATTAGTTGGGATTCGAGGGAATACTTAGGGAGGGGGAATTCTCTTGGCCTTCTGAAGGCATTTGGCGCCAGGGGATGTCGTGGTGGCCACAGGGATAGACAGCTTTAAAAGGGGATTAGATGGAATCCTGGAGAAGAAGAAGAAGAGATTGGATTTATACCCCGCCCTTCACTTGGAGTCTCAGAGCGGCTTACAAACGCCTTTCCCTTCCCCTCCCCACAACAGACACCCTGTGAGGTGGGTGGGGCTGAGAGAGCTCTGACACAAATGGCTCTTTTTCATGGACAGCTGTGCCAGAGCTTGTGACTGACCCAAGGTCACATCAGCAGCTACAAGTGGAGGCGTGGGGAATCAAACCCGGTTCTCCCAGATTAGAGTCCGCACACTTAACCACTACACCAAACTGGTTCTTAACCGGCACTACACCAAACCACACACTTAACCACTACACCAAAAGGAGGTTAAGTTTATCAATGGGTACTAGCCATGGTGAGTAAAGGTGAGCCTGCCTTGGCGGGAAGGGCAGGGTACAAACCAAATCAATAAATAAAGGGAACCTCCACATTCAGAGGCAGTCAGCCTCTGACTCCCAGAGCCAGGAGGCAACATGAGGGGGAAGGCCTCGGCCTCTCTGCCCTGCTGTTGGCCCTCCAGAGGAACTGTCTGGAGTAGATGGACCCTCACTGGTCTGATGCAACAGGGCTCTTCTAATGTTCTTATGAAGGCCTTGGCCCCTCTGCCCTGTTGTTGGCCCTCCAGAGGAACTGGCTGGCCCCTGTGTGAGACAGGATGCTGGACTAAATGGACCCTCACTGGTCTGATCCAGCAATGCTCTTCTTGGGTCCTTATCGGGGAAGGCCTTGGCCTCTGTGCCCTGTTGCTGGCCCTCCAGAGGAACTGTCTGGAGTAGATGGACCCTCACTGGTCTGATGCAACAGGGCTCTTCTAATGTTCTTATGAAGGCCTTGGCCCCTCTGCCCTGTTGTTGGCCCTCCAGAGGAACTGGCTGGCCCCTGTGTGAGACAGGATGCTGGACTAAATGGACCCTCACTGGTCTGATCCAGCAATGCTCTTCTTGGGTTCTTATCGGGGAAGGCCTTGGCCCCTCTGCCCTGCTGTTGGCCCTCCAGAGGAACTGGTTGGCCCCTGTGTGAGACGGGATGCTGGACTGTATGGACCCTCACTGGTCTGATCCAGCAGGGCTCTTCTTGGGTCCTTATCGGGGAAGGCCTTGACCTCTCTGCCCTGTTGCTGGCCCTCCAGAGGAACTGTCTGGAGTAGATGGACCCTCACTGGTCTGATGCAACAGGGCTCTTCTGATGTTCTTATGAAGGCCTTGGCCCCTCTGCCCTGTTGCTGGCTCTCCAGAGGAACTGGTTTGCCAATGTGTGAGATGGGATGCTGGACTAGATGGACCCTCCCTGGTCTGATCCAGCAATGCTCTTCTTGGGTTCTTATCCAGGAAGGCCTCGGCCTCTCTGCCCTGCTGTTGGCCCCTTCCAGAGGAACTGGCTGGACTAGATGGACCCTCACTGGTCTGATCCAACAGGGCTCTTCTGATGTTCTTACCTCCTTTATGTTCCCATTTTTTTCCGCAATGAGGACCCAAAGTGGCTTACATTGTTTCCACCCCATCTCCATTTTATCCTCGCAGCAACCCTGTGAGGTGGGGTGAGGCGGAGTATGTGACTGGCTCAAGATCATCCAGCGAGCTTCTCTGGCAGAATGGGGATTCAATCCTGGGTCCTTCATATGCAACCCCCTCCCTCCTTCCCTTCATCAGATAAAAGTGGGAGCGAAAATCCCTTGGGGCGTCTACTTGTATCTAACGAAGGGAGTTTTGACTTGTGAAAGCTTGTACCCCCCAGATCTTGTTGGGCTCGAAGATGCTAGTGGACTAGCTGTCCCTCTTATCCGTGGCAGTCTGCATCAACTCCCCAGTTTAAAAGCCAGTGCAGAAAAGGTCGGGGTACCCTGCCGTCAACCCAGCAGGAGATGGACGGATTCAGTCAAGGAAACCACGGCCCTCAGTTCTCAAGACCTGAGGGAGACTTAAGGATAGGACGTCTTTGGAGGTCATTTTGGTGCATTGATTAGGAACGCAGAATCTGGGAGAACTGGGTTTGATTCCCCATCCTTCCGCATGCAGCTGCTGGTGTGACTTTGGGTCAGCCACAAGTTCTTTCAGAGGCCTCCTCTCTACGGCAGTCCTCTCTCGAGGGCTCTCTCAGCCCCGCCTGCCTCACAGGGTGTCTCTTGTGGCGAGGGGAAGGGAAAGGAGTTTGTAAGCCGCTCTGAGACCCCTTCGGGTAGTGAAGGGCGGGGTATAAATCCAATCTCTTCTTCATTCATCGAGTCGCCATAACTTGGAGGCAACTTGAGGGCACTTAACACCCCCACCGCTGTTCCCTCACCCGGGGGGGCTCCCGTCTCGGTGGTCTCACTGGAATCCTGTTTCCGTAGCTCCCGGACTCTGGTAGAACCGACAGCCGCAGAGTTCTGTGGCAGTTGGCAGACATCCCCACTGCAAAGGCCGGGGTGTCTCTATGGCGAGAGATGGTGTGGATAGAGAGGCAAGGCTACTGAGACAGGAGAGGAAGGCAGGAGGTAAGGGAAGCAGAGCCAGAATTTGGGGAGAAGAAAAAAAATAAAAATAAGGGTGAGGGCCGTGGCTATTCCGCAGAAGGAGCTTGGTGGGTGCGCAGCCCAAGGGGGCCAGATCTGTCATTGGCATTCTGGCAATGGGCTGTGGCTCAGTAGGAGAGTATCTGTTTAGCATGCAGAAGGCCCCAGGTTCAATCCCCGGCATCCCCAGTTAAAAAGAACCAGATGTGAACAGATGTGAAAGACCCCCGCCTGAGACCCTGGAGAGCTGTTGCCTGTCTGAGTAGACGAGACTGACCTGGAGGGGCCAAAAGTTCTGTTTATTTATCGTGTAGCCGTGGCGTGGCGAGACAAACTTCCCCCCACGATCCAATCCTGGCACAATCGTATTTGGGGCGACTTCATGATGTCCAAAATACCACTTGGCACACTCAATCTCTCCTCCAGCAAATCTAAAGAAAAATTTATAGCATCCTGGTATCCACTCATTGTCCATGGGGTTTTCTTTGCAAAAATACTGGAGTGGGTTGCCATTTCCTTCTCCAGGGGATCACACTTGGTCCGAGTTCTCTGCTGTGGCCTGTCCGTCTTGGGTGGCCCTCCACGGCATGGCCCACAGCCTCATCGAACCACGCAAGCCCCCTCGCCACGACAAGGCAGTGATCCATGAGGGGGTTTGGCCACCCAATGAGAAGGGAGCCCTCACTGGAGAAGACCCTGATGCTGGGAAAGATTGAAGGTCAAAGAAGACGGGGACGGCAAAGGATGAGATGGTTAGACAGTGTCATAGATGCAACGAACATGAAATTGAGCAAACTTCAGAGGACGGCGGAAGACAGGAAGGCCTGGCGTGATCTGGTCCATGGGGTCGCGAAGAGTCGGACTCGACTGTGCGACTGAACAACAACAATAACAAATTCCACTCATTAACTAGACGGTCGAATCGGATGTAATTCCAGCAAATCCTTAGTTTATACAAATCAATGATACACTTTTGAAACTTGAACCTGAAACATTATTTGGTTTAGATCGAAGGTAATATCTGAAGTTACTTTCAGAACACTGATTTAGTTTGGTGCAGTGGTTAAGTGTGCGGACTCTAATCTGGGAGAACCGGGTTTGATTCCCCACTCCTCCACTTGCACCTGGCTGGATGACCTTGGGCAAGCCGTAGTTCTGACAAGAGCTGTTCTTGGAAAAGAACAGTTTCTGTCAGAGCTCTCTCGGCCCCACCTACCTCCCAGGGAGTCTGCTGTGGGGAGGGGAAGAGAAAGGAGTTTGTAAGCCGCTCTGAGACACCTTTGGGTAGTGAAGGGCGGGGTATAAATCCAATCTCCTCTCCTCCTCCTCCTAAAGTACGAGCTGAAATTTACTCTACGATGCATCAGTCTCAGTACTTTTCAAGGTG
>NW_015161525.1:96950-97129 GCF_001447785.1 Gekko japonicus
TTCTTCTTCTCCTCCTCCTCCGGTTTGGTGTAGTGGTTAAGTGCTCAGACTCTAATCTGGGAGAACTGAGTTTGATTCCCCACTCCTCCACTTGCACCTGGCTGGATGACCTTGGGCAAGCTGTAGTTCTGATAAGAGCTGTTCTTGAAAAAGAGGCGTTTCTGTTAGAGCTCTCTCAG
>NW_015161525.1:97532-99878 GCF_001447785.1 Gekko japonicus
CCTCCTCCTCCTCCTCCTCCTCCTCTTCCTCTTCTTCTTCTTCTTCTTCTTCTTCTTCTTCTTCTTCTTCTTCTTCTTCTTCTTCTTCTTCTTCTTCTTCTTCTTCTTCTTCTTCTTCTTGTTTTAAATCAGATTGGTTGCAGGGACCTCTTTTTCTGGGAAGAGTGCCCAGAGGTGGGAGAAATGTGCCAGCCAGTCTTCATGGTTCTGTTTCCTTTGTGGCCTGCAGGTCCTGTCCCCAGTGACACAGAGGAGACTGACCGAGTTAAGGATGGGCCTTATTTTAGGGTTGCCACCTCTGGGTTGGGAAAGTCCTGGAGATTTGTGGGTGGAGCCTGGGGGGGGGGAGAGACCTCAGCAAGGTACAGTGTGATACAATCCACCCTCCAAAGCAGTGTTTTCTTCCAGGGAGCCGATCTCTGTTGTCCGGAGATCAGTTGGAATTCTGGGAGATCTCCAGACCCCACCTTGAGGTTGGCAGCTTTAGTCTTATGTCAGGCGGTGGGAAGTCATCATGGCTTCCATTTGCAGGGCCAAAAGAGAGGGGGAATTAGGCCCCGGAATGGACACCAGGTGGCGCTGCAGTCTCTTCTCGCAGCCTTTTAGCACTCTGGGAAAATCGGACTTCAGAACCGCACTAGCCCTGCAGCAGCAGTGGTGGTGGGGAGAACGCAACCCAAATTGTCTATGGAAGCAGATGTTTGGTGCAGGGTTCCCTACGTTTTTGTTTTGTGAGTGCATTTCAACAGCCATATGGGGACCAATGCTCCCTTCTAAGCCTTGATGAGTCTTGTGAGCAAAAATTCTACTTTGTGGGCTACCGGCGTTAAAGTTGTGAGCGAGCGATTTGGCTCCTGCATAAATCAGTGTGCTCTGGAGCCCTCCTTCCTGGGCTAAGACAAAAATCTGTGAGCCGGAGGCTAAAAAACCGTGAGCTGGCTCACACTAACTCAGCTTAGAGGGAACACTGGTGGGGGGACCGAGGAACTCTTCCCACAGATTCTTTCTCATATAAATCCACCCCCCACACCCCCTTTCTGAAATGGCTCTTAGCACTGTAGGGAGCGGCGGATACAATTTGGGGCTTCTTTCCAAAACAGTTTTTAAAATTATAAAAAGTCACAAGCTGGTAAGAATTGCAAATCATTCAGAAAGGTATATTTTCTGATGTAGGATGGTGTGTGCGTGGGAGATATCGTATAAAGCGAATGCATCGCAGTAAAAGATCCAAATCCGTTCACGTGTCACAAACCACATAAAAAGAAATCAATGGGGGAGGGGGGAGTCAGTCCCTTTCTGCTTTTTGGCCCCCTTCTTTGGAAAATGCAAAGTTTACACCTCTCTGCGGATGTTTGAAATTAACTCAAACCGTTTGCTATCTAGGAAGAGGAGCCAGTAAACTATGATTTTTCTTCTCTACCTGATGCATTGATGCAACCAGGGTTCACCTGTGTTTGGTACCTGAAAATCATTCTCTGGATCCCTTTTCAATTTGTTGACAATTTTCGTCCTCTGCGGGGAGAGAAGCGGGTTCTCTTCTTGACCACCCGGTCCGGTCCTTTCCCAACCTGCGGATCGGGAACGGCCTGTCTTGTTTTCATGCTTTCTCCGTTGCCTCCACTTCCCAAGGGATACTCTCCTGGTGGCCGAAGGCACAAGCGGACTGCAAAGTGCTTGCCAGCCTCCCTTGACCTGTAGATTACCAGGCCAGAGACGGACCACAGTTGAGAGGGGTGACGGTTGCCCGGTCGACCCTTTTGCCCACTTATGCCCTGATCTCTCTGTTCAGGTCAAACATGTTTTGTGGTTCAGGTCAAACATGTTTTGTGGTTTTGAGGAGCATTTGCCCAAATCTGCAAAACCAGATTACCGGAGACGGCAGCTGGGCGACCGTCTCCCAACTCCGAGCAACACTGCCTCCCTCATCCCGTCTTCCGCACTGGCATCTCTTGCCAGCCCCAAGTGATTTTGTGCCAGCAATTCTGTTCAAAAAAACGAGGAAGCCATCCGAAGCACTGAACGTGAGAATGGCCTTTGCAGCTCTTCAGGTTGCCGTTTAGCCAAATGACCAGTTCTCGTTTATACCCAGAATTAAACTTTGTTTGTCTTAAAGGTGCCACTGGACTCAAACTTTGTTCTCACATCTGTTAACTCTTTTATCTGTATTCTAATTTGCTGCTATTCGCAGGTTTTAGCACTGCTTTAATCTAATCTTAGCTATACTTATCACCAGGGCTTTTTTTTGTAGAAAAAGCCCAGCAGGAACTCATTAGCATAATAGGCCACACCCAACAGCAGGAGCTCATTAGCATATTAGGCCACACCTTGACAGCACATCTCATTCGC
>NW_015161525.1:99977-100083 GCF_001447785.1 Gekko japonicus
TGTAGCAGGAACTTCTTTGCATGTTAGGCCACACACCCCTAATGCAGCCAATCCTAATGGGTTTCTGCTGTTGGGTGTGGCCTAGTATGCTAATTAGTTCCTGCTG
>NW_015161525.1:100228-100432 GCF_001447785.1 Gekko japonicus
ACAAACCCCCCCATCTATAAGGCTCAAGGAAGTCGGTTTCAATGTATCTGAAGCAGTGCGCACGCACACGAAAGCTTATACACGGAATTAAACTTTATGTTGTCGACGGCAACATAAACTTTAATGAAACTTTGTTTAATTAAACAAATTAATTTAGCAAACTAATTAAACTTTGTTGGTCTTGGTGGGTTGGTTGTTGGTTGC
>NW_015161525.1:101562-106056 GCF_001447785.1 Gekko japonicus
GAAAAAGGGTCCCCCCCCCAAGTCTCCGTGGATGCGCACACACACCCAACGGAGCATGCACATTCGTCGTGTACGCAAAAAAAGAAAACCAGTTTGCCGCACCACGCGCTTCTTTGTTGCGTGCAGGCGTGTCCTGTGATCGGCACCTCTCCCTACCAACGGAACCTCCACGGAACCTCCACAGAACCTCCACGGGAGGTCTGATTTCTTAACCGTGCGTTAGTTTGCCCCAAGGCAAACAGCCACGCTCCCCTCCCGCAGTTTCCTGCCCGTGTGACCGGAGCCATAGAATATGTATTCATGATGTAACTATTTTAGAAATGAAGGGGATGTTGGGGAGATGTATTTCTTTATTTTTCTGTTTAATATATCCTATAAGTATATTAACCTTTGATAAATATGATTTGTTCCATAATTCCTATATAACCCCTTTCTTTTTTTCTTGTACCCCTTTTGTTTTTAATATATATATATATATTATTTATATATTTTATATATAAATAAAAATATTTAAAAGAGAGGAGTTGTTAAGTCTTTGCAACCAAATTGCAATGCTTCTGGTGGCCGGCTGGTGGCAGCAGAGTTAACCCTATTGGTGAAGTGGGATTAAACCTGGAGAGGTGAACTCCTCACTGTGATCTAGCAGTTTGGGGAACTGGGCCACAGAGTAAACCCCACATTTCCCAAGGTAAAAAGAAAGGCCTGAAGGCTCCTTTTCCTACCCACCTGGTCGTCTAAGCTCACTGACCTCAGTGGACGAGTGCCACATGATGGAGTGAGCTCCCGTCTCTAGTTCCAGCTCCTGCCAACCTAGCAGTTCGAAAGCAAGAAATTGCAAGTAGATAAATAGGGACCACTTCGATGGGAAGGGAACAGCGTTCCGTGCGCCTCGGCGTCCAGTCATGCCAGCCACGTGACCACGGAAACGTTATTATTTATTTATTTTCTCTACT
The DNA here is from genome assembly GCF_001447785.1 of Gekko japonicus. Lineage (NCBI taxonomy): Eukaryota > Metazoa > Chordata > Lepidosauria > Squamata > Gekkonidae > Gekko > Gekko japonicus. Next base: position 102,516 of record NW_015161525.1, read on the forward strand.
CATATCGCCTGCTTTTCTCCCCAAAGGGGACCCAAAGCCGCTTACATCATTCTCTTCTCCTCTGTTTTCTCCTCACAGCCACCCTGGGAGGTGGGTTCGGCTGAGAGAGCGTGTGACGCACCCAAAGTCACCCAGCAAGCAGGAATTCGAACCTGAGTCTCCCAGATCTTAGTCCAACTCTCTAACCGTATACCACGCTGTCTCTGTACTGCAGCTGCAAGGCTTAAAGCTATGCGGTAGCCAAGATGACATGTGAACCCGGGACTTCCAGTTAATCAGGAAGGATTTCTGACTTCGAAGGGCTCCCAGCAGATGAAGAAGAAGAAGAAGAAGAAGAGATTGGATGTATACCCCACCCTTCACTACCCAAAGGAGTCTCAGAGCAGCTTACAAACTCCTTTCCCTTCCCCTCCCCACAACAGACACCCTGTGAGGGAAGTGGGGCTGAGAGAGCTCTCTCGAGAACTGCTCTTGACAGAACAACTCTGAGAGAACTTGTGACCAGTGTTCCCTCTAAGCTGAGTTAGTGTGAGCTAGAGTTTTTTAGCCTCCGGCTCACACATTTTTGCCTTGGCTCAGGAAGGATGGCTCCAGAGCAAACTAATTTATGCAGCAGCCCAGTCACTGGCTCACCACTTTAATGCCCAGTAGCTCCCAAAGTAGGATTTTTGCCCACAAGACTCCACCGCTTAGAAGGAGCATTGCTTGTGACCGACCCAAAGTCACACCAGCAGCTGCATGTGGAGGAGGAATGGGGAATCAAGCCCGTTTCTCCCAGAATAGAGTCAGCACTCCTAACCACGACAACAAACTGGCTCTCGAAGAAGAGGAGGAGGAGGAGATTGGATTTATACCCCGCCCTTCACTACCCAAAGGAGTCTAAGAGGGGCTTACAAACTCATTTCCCTTCCCCTCCCCTCAACAGACATCCTGTGAGGTAGGTGGGGCTGAGAGAGCTCTGACAGAAACTGCTGTTTTTAAGAACAGCTCTGACAGCACTATGGCTTGCTCAAGGTCATCCAGCAGGTGCAAGTGGAGGAGTGGGGAATCAAACCCGTTTCTCCCAGATTAGAGTCCGTGCACTTAACCACTACACCAAACTGGTTCTCCAGAAAAAGAAGACCACACAGGTGTAATAAGAAGAGGCAGATGATTTATTAAGTGCGCTGATGCACAGCCAAAAGAAACCACAGGGGGTTCTTTCACAACAGGGCTTATGCACCCTGAATACACACTGACAGCTGTTTATATAGCCAGACAAAGAGGAAGAAACTTAAAAAAAACCTTTTCTTGGTTACAAGCTTGCATTCGCAGGATAAAACATCCATGTGAACAAGTTACTTGAATAAGTTACTTGACCTGTATGTGAACTTCTGTTCCAAAGGCAGTTACTGTCTCGTTTGGGGTCAGTTAGCTTTCCTGTTTAGGGCGCTACTTGTAGGCAGGCTACTTTTGAGCATGCGCCGATACCATAGCAACAAGCTGTCTTTTTCTGTGGTTTTCACCTTGTGGTTTGTTCCCTGCTTGCAAAAGCTGCCTGCGTTCCTTAATACCACACTGCTAGAGCTTGATATGCAAAACACATAGTTATATATGGAGGCCTAATGGCCAGGGGGACAGCATAATAATGGGGACCCTCAGGTGTCGTACTTTACTCTCCACCGCTTAGAGGGAGCATTGCTTGTGACCGACCCAAGGTCACACCAGCAGCTGCATGTGGAGGAGGAGTGGGGAATCAAGCCCATTTCTCCCAGATGAGAGTCCGCGCTCCTAACCACGACACCAAACTGGACAGAGAGACGCAAGAATGAAAGAAAGGTGGAGAAAAGAGAAAGGAAGGAACATGGAAGAAGGGAACGTGGATGGAATGAAGGAGGGTGAAGGGAAGAAGGGAATCTGAAAAGGGGACCAGGAAGGCGTGTAAAGGCAGTCAGGCAGGAGAACAAGCCCGAAAGATGCCCGCCTAGCCTCAACCAGGGCAAGGGCTTTTTTCGGCCCCTGGCCCCAGCCTGGTGGAACAGGCTCCCGACTGAGAGCAGGGCCCCTGCGAGACCTGTCACCGTTTCGCAGGGCCTGCAAAACGGAGCTCTTCCGCCCGGCCTTTGGCTGAGGCAGCGGGCGTCTACCAGCTGGCCACCCGATGGCTGCTGCATGAGACAATCATGGCTCGGTGCCGGCCCACTCATTTCCCGGCTGTAAGAACTGAAGTTGAATATACTGCATGGCCCACTTGGTTATATTGTATTGATTTAAGGACATAAGAGAAGCCGATGCTGGATCAGGCCAGTGGCCCATCCAGTCCAACACTCTGTCTGTCACACAGTGGCCAAAAACACCAGGTGCCATCAGGAGGTCCAGCAGTGGGGCCAGGACACTGGAAGCCCTCCCACTCTTGCCACACACCCCCCAAGCACCAGGAATAAAGAGCATCCCTTGCCCCAGACTGAGTGTTCATAAGGACATAAGAGAAGCCAATGTTGGATCAGGCCAATGGGCCCATCCAGTCCAACACTCTGTGTCACACAGTGGCCAAAAATACCAGGGGCCATCAGGAGGTCCAGCAGTGGGGCCAGGACACTGGAAGCCCTCCCACTGTTGCCCCCCCCCAAGCACCAAGAATACAGAGCATCCCTTGCCCCAGCCTGAGAGTTCATAAGGAAGAAGAAGAAGAAGAAGAAGAAGAAGAAGAAGAGATTGGATTTATACCCCGCCCTTCACTACCCAGAGGTGTCTCAGAGTGGCTGACAAACTCCTTTCCCTTCCCCTCCCCACAACAGACACCCTGTCAGGTAGGCGGGGCTGAGAGAACTCTGATACAAACGGCTCTTTCTCAAGGACAGCTGTGCCAGAGCTTGCGACTGACCCAAGGTCACATCAGCAGGTGCAAGTGGAGGAGTGGGGAATCAAACCCGGTTCTCCCAGATTAGAGTCCGCACACTTAACCACTACACCAAACTGGCTCTCCTGGCATAAGAGAAGCCAGTGTTGGATCAGGCCAATGGCTCATCCAGTCCAACACTCTGTGTCACACAGTGGCCAAAAATACTAGGGGCCATCAGGACGGCAGTGGGGCCAGGACACTAGGAGCCCTCCCACTGTTGCCCCCCCCCCAAAGCACCAAGAAGACAGAGCATCACTTGCCTCAGCCTGAGAGTTCCTATCTACACCTTGTGGCTAATAGCCACTGATGGACCTCTGCTCCAGATTCGAAAGCATCTGTTCTTCGGCGCTTGGCCTTCCTTATGGTCCAACTCTCGCAGCCATACATTACTACTGGGAATACCATCGCTTTGACCATATGGACTTTGGTTGGCAGGGTGACGTCTCTGTTTTTTATTATGCTTTCTAGGTTTGCCATCGCTTTCCTCCCAAGGAGCAGGCATCTATTAATTACATGGATGCAGTTATCCAAAGAGTGATTAACGCATGGAATTCACTGCCACAGGAGGTGGTGGCATCTACAAGCATGGACAGCTTCAAGAAGGAACTGGATAAACATACGGAGCAGAGGTCCATCAGTGGCTATTAGCCACAAGTTATA
>NW_015161525.1:106603-120118 GCF_001447785.1 Gekko japonicus
CTCTGCAACTTACCTGGCTGCTTCTTGCTCTGACTGAGGGCTTCTGGGAGCAGGGGGTGGGGCTTGTTGCATGTGCCCTCCCCCTGGGCTCCTTACTGCCAGAGCTCTGCTCCTGTGCGCTCCCGCAGGAAATGACCCCTGGATAGATGATAGATAGGTCAGGTAGGTAGGTAAATAAAGCAGGTGCCTGAGAAACACATTGGTTCCCAGGTTTGAGCTGGAAAATACCTGGAGACTTTGGGGGTAGATCCGGGAGAGGGTGTGGTTTGGGGAGGGGAGGGGCCTCAGCAGGGTACAACGCCAAAGAGTCCACCCTTCGAAGCAGCCATTTTCTCCAGGGCAGCTGATCTCCGTCAGCTGGAGTTGGGCTGTAAAAGCGGGAGATCCCCAGGCCCTACCTGGAGGCTGGCAACCCCAGGCTGCCACAATAGGGTCTGCAGAGATGGAATTGTCTGTTTCTTGGCTGGATTTCTGACCGGATGTTTTTGCGCACCAAAGGGAAACAGAGTCCTCCGGACGGCCTGCGCCCGCCCTATCCCAGGAATCTGCGAGGGACCCCGAAAGATGACCCCTGCTCCTTTCCTCTTCCTGGTCATCGCTCTGTGGGCTAAAAGAGGTAAATCTCCGTTCAGTGCTCGCGCCCCGGGACAAATCTGCACGCCCGCGAGATGACAAAAGGCCGCTGCTTGCTGAACAGCCAGCCGGGTGTTATCAGGATCACACCACTGGCTTACACAACTGGCAAGCAGCTCGAGGGAGAGACACGTGGCAGAGCAAATTGAACCTGGGGAAACAATGCGAGAACCTCCCAAGAGCCATGGATTTCAAAGGCATGCAGGCTGAGTGGCTTTCGAGGCTTTGCGGTGCCAGAACTGGGTTCCCGCGAGCCAAGGATGGCACCCACGGAAAGCGAAAAAGGGCACCTGATTACAGTTGAAAGAAAGTGTCAAATATATTCCGGAGCCCAACCCTGGCTTGAGAAAGATGTTGCCTGTCCAAATCCTGGGCGGCTTTGAGCTGGCATCGCCATGCTCAGCGGTAGAGCATCTGCTTGGCAATGCAGAAGGTCTCAGGTTCGGTCCCTGATGACTCCAGGTAGGCCGGAGGGGGATGTGAAAGGCGGCGGCCTGAGACGCCCTGGAGAGCTGTTATTAGCCTGAGTGGTAAAGACTGGTGGGTCTCTCCGCAGTCTCACAACAGCCTGCACAACAGCTCTCCCTTAAGAGCATAAAGAGGGTGACCTGTTTCACTTTCCGTGGGTGCAATCCTTGGCTCGCGGGAAGCCGGTTCTGGAGCCGCAGAGCCTCGAAAGCCCTGGAGCCTGCATGCCTTTGAAATCAAGGCTCTTGCGAGGTTCTCACGTTGTTCATCGCCGGGTTCATTTGCTTCGCCATATGTGTCTCTCTCGAGCTGCTTGCCAGTTGTGTAAGCATCTGATTTGGTATTATAGAATCATACAGTTCAAAGGGACCTCCAGGGTCATCTAGTCCAACCCCCTGCACAATGCAGGAAATTCACAAATACCTCCCCCCCACACACCCAGTGACCCCTGTTCCATGCCCAGAAGATGATTAAAAAAACCCTCCAGGATCTCCAGCCAAACTGGCCTGGAGAAAAATGGCTTCCTGACCCCCAAGGGGCAATCGGCATTTCCCTGGGCGTGTAAGAAAGGACCACGAGAACTAAGCACTGAGGCAACCCTCCCTGCCCTCCCTCTCATGATCTGCCTAAGTTCACACAATCAGCATTGCTGTCAGATGGGGCCATCCAGCCTCTGCTTGGAAACCTCCAAAGATGGAGAGCCCACCACCTCCCGAGGAACCTTGTTCCACTGGGAAACTGTCAGGAAGCTCTTCCTAATGTTTAGCCGAAAACTCTTCTGATTTAATTTCAATCCGTTGGTTCTGGTCCGACCTACTGGGACAGCAGAAAAGCCGCCTCATGTGTTCATGTGTGGGGGAAGAAGGGCACTTATCTGTGCCCCAATTTTTTTCCCCTCCCTCTCCCCAAACACTAGAACTTGCGGGCATCCAATGAAGCTGATGGGCAGTAGGTTCAGGGCAGACAAGAGGGAATACTACTTTACACAGAGGGTGATTCAGATGTGGAGTTCGCTGCCAGAGGATGCAATGATGGCCACAGGCGTAAGCTGCCTTAAAAAGGGATTAGACGGATTCATGGAGGATAAAGTCTATTTATGCCTACCAGACATGGTGACTAAAGGTAACCTCCACGTTCAGAGGCACTAAGCCACTGAATCCCAGAGCCAGGAAGCAACATCAGGAGAAAGCCTCAGCCTCCATGCCCTGTTGTTGGACCTCCAGAGGAACTGAATCCCAGAGCCAGGAGGCAACATCAGGGGAAGGCCTCGGTCTCTCTGCCCTGTTGTTGGACCTCCAGAGGAACTGAATCCCAGAGCCAGGAGGCAACATCAGGGGAAGGCCTCGGTCTCTCTGCCCTGTTGTTGGACCTCCAGAGGAACTGAATCCCAGAGCCAGGAGGCAACATCAGGGGAAGGCCTCGGTCTCTCTGCCCTGTTGTTGGACCTCCAGAGGAACTGGTTGGCCACTGGGTGAGACAGGATGCTGGACTAGATGGACCCTCACTGGTCTGTTGCAGCAGGGCTCTTCTTATGTTCTTATGAAGGCCTCGGCCTCTATGCCCTGTTGTTGGCCCTCCAGAGGAACTGCTTGGCCACTGTGTGAGACAGGATGCTGGACTAGATGGACCCTCACTAGTTTGATCCAGCAGGGCTCTTCTGATGTTCTTATGAAGGCCTCGGCCTCTCTGCCCTGTTGTTGGCCCTCCAAAGGAGCTGGCTGGCCCCTGTGTGAGACGGGAGGTTGGGCTAGAGGGACCCTCCCTGGTCTGACCCAGCAGGACTATTCTGATATTCTTACCTCCTTTATGTTCCCATTTTTCTCCGCAACGAGGACCCAAAGTGGCTTACATTGTTTCTCCCTCCCCCTCCATTTTATCCTCGCGGTTTAGGATGGCCAGGGGTCATTTCGTAGAAAAAGAGGTGCAGGAGCTCATTAGCATGACTCATTAGCATAACTTATTTGCATATGCCACACCCTCTGACATCACCCGAAGTGTGTAAGAAGGCAACACCCACCGCTTAGGCGCCACTGGACTGTTTTGGATTGCTAGCTATGGGGGGGGGGTTGCGAGAATTTTCGGAGAGGAGGGAGAGCTTGTACCTGAATAAAACTTGGTCTTAAAGGTGCCACTGGACTGTTTTCGACCGGGGGGCCGGGTGGGGGGCTCTGCAGCTTACCTGGTTGCTTCTTGCTCTGACTGAGGGCTGCTGGGAGCAGGGGGCGGGGCTTGTTGCATGTGCCCGCCCCCTGGGCTCTTTAGTGCCGAAGCACCGCTCCTGTGCGCTTCTGCAGGAAATGACCCCTGAGAATGGCCCTGTTAGAGAGTTTGTAGCCGGGGCAGGGAGGTTCAACCTGACGATTTTGCTCTTGTGCCCTGCTCTGTACATCCTTCTCCGATAAATACTCTGTCCCCTCCAGAGGGTTCCAATCGCACGCCAAGTTTTCCCATTTGGAGTTGAGAAAGAATATCCCCAGGAAGGATTTCTAGTGATCAGTGATGGCTGTTGCCTCCTCCAGAGTGCAGTTTACTTAAGCAACACAGCGAGGCATTTCTGGTGTGGGCGGGGGCGGCGGCCCCCTCCCTGCCTGCATGCCTCCCTCCCTTACGGTGGCTTGTGACACCCTGTAATTTGGATGGAGAGCGGCGAACGCTTGCGTCACGGGCTGAGGTTGTGCAGACGGAGAGGCCCAATGTTCTGAGAAAGAATGGGGGAGTTTGGGATCATTTATCCGCCTGTGGGTTTTTTGAAGTTCTGCCTTTGAGAACACCTACCTCACAGGGTGTCTGTGGTGGGGAGGGGGAGGGGAAGGAGTTTGTAAGCCGCTCTGAGACACCTTTGGGGAATGAAGGGCAGGGCATAAATCCAATCTCTTCTTCTTCTTCTTCTTCTTCTTCTTCTTCTTCTTCTTCTTCTTCTTCTTCTTCTTCTTCTTCTTCTTCTTCTTCTTCTTCTTCTCCTTTCAGTAGGAGGACGAAATTGTAGGCAACAGTGCCCCGGTTGGGTTGGTTGACCCACCTGGTTTTCAGAACAGCTGGATAATACTTTGTTGAATCAAGGGGCTGTGTGAGTTTATGGAATATAAAATGCTGAACCAGCCAATGTTGGCAGTGTCAGTGCTTAGCGATGGTAGTGAGGGAACGTGCCGACTTACGGTGACCCCGCAGGGTTTCCAAGGCCAGAGACGTCCAGAGGTGGTTTGCCCTTGCCTGCCTCTGCGTAGCAACCCTGGGCTTTCATTGGTGGTCTCCCATCCAACCACTAACCAGGGCTTAGCTTCTGAGATCTGATAAGATCAGGCGAGCCTGACCAGAGCTCCATGCTTGGCACTGAATACAGACACCTGCATTTATGTACCTGTGATTAAGGAGGCCGCCGAGATAAGTATTCCCCTAATGCCTCTACCCATTTTCTGATATTCCTTCTGATCAGGGTGTCGTGGTTAAGTGCGCGGACTCTAATCTGGGAGAACCGGGTTTGATTCCCCGCTCCTCCACTTGCACCTGCTGGATGACCTTGGGCAAGCCGTAGTTCTGACAAGATCTGTTCTTGAAAAAGACCAGTGTCTGTCAGAGCGCTCTCAGCCCCACCTACCTCACAGGGTGTCTGTTGTGGGGAGGGGAAGGGAAAGGAGATTGCCTGCCTCTGCGTAGCAACCCTAGGCTTTCATTGGTGGTCTCCCATCCAACCACTAACCAGGGCCTAGCTTCTGAGATCTGATAAGATCAGGCGAGCCTGACCAGAGCTCCATGCTTGACACTGAATTTATGTACCTGTGATTAAGGAGGCCGCCGAGATAAGTATTCCCCTAATGCCTCTACCCATTTTCTGATATTCCTTCTGATCAGGGTGTCGTGGTTAAGTGCGCGGACTCTAATCTGGGAGAACCGGGTTTGATTCCCCGCTCCTCCACTTGCACCTGCTGGATGACCTTGGGCAAGCCGTAGTTCTGACAAGATCTGTTCTTGAAAAAGACCAGTGTCTGTCAGAGCGCTCTCAGCCCCCCCTACCTCACAGGGTGTCTGTTGTGGGGAGGGGAAGGGAAAGGAGTTTGTAAGCCGCTCTGAGACTCCTTTGGGTAGTGAAGGGCGGGGTATAAATCCAATCTCTTATCTTCTTCTTCATCATCAACTGACCGGCCAGCTCCACACCCACGTTCGGTCCTTTATCAAGGTACCACGGCAGTCAATTTTCTTCTTCTTCTCCACTTATTCAGTCTGTTTTGAAGAGTGTTTTCCTCTGCAGGCCTTGAACTCTATGTTGACATTCAGCTGAATGCGGTACCTTGATAGAACCTGAGAGATATGTTCTCCTAAGAACATAAGAACATAAGAGAAGCCAATGTTGGATCAGGCCAAAGGCCCATCCAGTCCAACACTCTGTATCACACAGTGGCCAGAAATACGAGTGCCATCAGGAGGTCCACCAGTGGGGCCAGGACATTAGAAGCCCTCCCACTGTTGACCCCCCCCCAAGCACCAAGAAGACAGAGCATCACTTGCCCCAGAGCCCCTAGCTATACCTTGTGGCTAATAGCCACTGATGGACCTCTGCTCCATATGCTTATCTAATTCCCTTTTGAAGCTGTCCATGCTTGTAGCACCCACCACTTCCTGTGGCAGTGAATTCCATGTGTTAATCACTCTTTGGGTGAAGAAGTACTTCCTTTTATCCGTTCTAACCCGACCGCTCTGCAGTTTCATGGAGTGCCCACGAGTTCTTGTATTGTGAGAAAGGGAGAAAAGTACCTCTTTCTTTACCTGCTCTTTCCCATGCATAATCTTATAAACCTCGATCATGTCACCCCTCAGTCGTCTTTTCTCCAAGCTAAAGAGCCCTAAGCGCCTTAACCTTTCCTCATAGGGAAGGTGTTCCAACCCTTTTATCATTCGAGTTGCCCTTTTCTGCACTTTTTCCAAAGCTGTAATATCCTTTTTAAGGTGTGGTGACCAGAACTGCACACAGTATTCCAAATGAGGTTGAACCATTGATTTATATAAGGGCATTATGATATTGGCTGATCTGTTTTCAATACCCTTCCTAATAATCCCCAGCATAACATTGGCCTTCTTTATTGCAGTGCCTCACAATCCTCACTGGTTTTCACCACCCTGAACAACTTTGTATCATCCGCAAATTTAGCCACTTCACTGCTTACTCCCATCTCCAAATCATTAATGAACAAGTTAAAAAGCAGTGGACCAAGTACTGATCCCTGCGGTACCCCACTGCTTACCACCCTCCACTGAGAAAATTGCCCACCTACACTCACTCTCTGTTTTCTATGAACTAGCCAGTTTTTGATCCATAAAAGGACTTGTCCTTCTATCCCATGATTTTTGAGCTTACTTAGGAGCCTTTGATGAGGAACTTTATCAAAAGCTTTCTGGAAGTCAAGGTAAATAATATCTATTGGATCCCCCTTGTCCACATGTTTGTTCACCCCCTCAAAGAACACTAACAGGTTAGTGAGACAAGATCTTCCCTTACAGAAACCGTGCTGAGTCTGCCTCAATAGGTTTTGTTCATCTATGTGCCTACTAATTCTTTCCTTAATAATGGTTTCCACCAATTTACCCGGTATCGACGTCAGACTGACTGGCCTGTAATTTCCCGGATCTCCTCTGGAACCCTTTTTAAAGATGGGAGTGACATTAGCTACCTTCCAATCCTCAGGAATGGAGGCAGATTTTAAGGAAAGATTACATATCTTTGTCAGGAGATCTACAAGTTCACATTTGAGTTCTTTCAGAACTCTCGGATGTATGCCATCTGGGCCTGGTGATTTTTCAGTTTTTAAGTTGTCTATCAGTTTTAGGACCTCCTCTCTCGTCACCTCAATCTGACTCAGGTCTTTCAACACCCCTCCTGAAATCAGTGGTTCTGGAGTGGGCAAGCACTTCTCATCTTCCACAGTGAAGACGGAGGCAAAAAATGCATTTAGCTTCTCAGCCATTTCCCTATCATCCTTCAATACTCCTTTTACCCCTTGGTCGTCCAAGGGCCCCACTGCCTCCCTGGCTGGTTTCCTGTTTCTAATGTATTTGAAGAAAGTTTTATTGTTGGTTTTTACGTTTTTTGCTATATGCTCCTCATATTCCCTTTTTGCCTGCCTGACCTCAGACTTGCATTTTATTTGCCATAGCCTGTGTTCCGTTTTATCAGCCTCACTGTGACTAGCTTTCCACTGCTTAAAGGAATTCTTTTTACTTTTTACAGCCTCCATTACTCTGTTTGTTAACCATGCAGGCTTTTTCCTATACCTGTTTGTGCCTTTCCTAACCTGCGGAATATATATTTTTTGAGCTTCTAGGATCGTAGTTTTAAATAGATCCCAAGCTTCCCCAATTGTTTTGACCCTTTCTACTTTTCCTTTCAGTTTCCTCCCCACGTGTCCCCTCATATCAGAGAAATTACCCCTTTTAAAGTTAAAAATGGTTGTGTGAGTCTTTTTGGCCAATTCTCTATTTGTACAAATGATGAACTCAACAACATTATGATCACTGTTTCCAAGCGGTGCAATCACTTTTACATCTCTCACCAGGTCTTGAGTGTTACTTAGGACCAAATCAAGGATCGCCTCTCCCCTGGTAGGTTCCGTGACCATCTGCTCCATAGCACAGTCATTTAGAGTGTCTAGAAACTCAATCTCTTTTTCCCGGCTAGAACACATATTGACCCAATCAATGTGTGGGTAGTTAAAATCACCTATTATTACACAGTGTTTTTGTCTAGTTGCTATCTTTAAGGCATTCATCATTTTATAATCCTCCTCTATCTTTTGATCTGGTGGGCGATAACAAACTCCCAGTGTTAAGTTTCCTTTTGGCCCCCCTATTTCAACCCATAGAACTTCCAGAAGCGAATCCAATTCACTTAGCCTCTCAATCTTTCTAGACTTTATACCCTCTCTGACATACAGAGCTACCCCACCTCCAACCCTTCCCCCCCTATCCTTCCGATATAATATATAACCGGGAATCACTGTGTCCCACTGATTTTCCTCATCCCACCAAGTTTCAGAAATACCCACAATGTCTATTTTTCCCTCCGACACCAAGCACTCCAACTCCCCGATTTTACCTCGGACACTTCTAGCATTTGTATAGAAACAGCTGTAATTTCCCTTACAAGTTAAGCCTGCATCCTTCCTCTTGCTATCTCGAGTCGTTGTCCGGCAGTCCATGTCACCAGCCATGGCCTCTGTGGACAATTTCAATCCACCTCCCTGTAGAAAAGCAACAGGTACCCCCTCATCTCTCTGAGATGAGCCAACCCGAACCAGAGACTTTTCATCTCCTGTCGGCTTTCCCCCAATATTCAGTTTAAAAGCTGCTCTGCCACCTTTTTGATTTTAAGTGCCAGCAGCCTGGTTCCTTCTCGGGACAAGTGGAGACCGTCTCGCCTGTACAGCTCCCTCTTGTTCCAAAAAGTATCCCAGTGCCTAACAAACCTGAACCCTTCCCCCCTACACCATCGTCTCATCCACGCATTGAGACTCCTGATCTCTGCCTGTCTCTCCGGCCCTGCGCGTGGAACAGGTAACACTTCTGAGAAGGCTACCTTGGAGGTCCTGGACCTAAGTTTCCTGCCCAGCATCCTAAATTTCTCCTCCAGGACCTCACGACTGCATTTCCCCACATCGTTGGTGCCGACATGCACCACGACCACTGGCTCCTCCCCAGCACTATCTACCAGCCTATCTAAAACACGCGTAATGTCCGCTACTTTTGCACCAGGCAGGCAAGTCACCATACGGTCAGTACGCGGGTTCGCCACCCAGCTGTCTACCTGCCTAAGGATTGAATCACCCACTACCAAAAGCCCCCCTCCCACCCTTCCCAGGGATGGTTCCTTGGTGCAAAAGGAGAGCCGCTCACCAGCTGGGGAAGAGGTCCCTTCTGAGGGCACATTCCCCTTATCCTCAGCACGGTGCCCAGTTTCCCCTAGACCCTCATGCTCCCTGACAGCAGCGGGGCTGCCAGATCCAGAGTGGGACATATCTATCAAGTCCCCGAGAGTCTTTTCAGTGTGCCTAACTGACTGTCTCTGCTTCTCCAGGTCAGCCACCTTGGCCTCAAGGGAGCAAACACGTTCCCTGAGAACCAGGAGCTCCTTGCACCGAGCACACACCCAAGACTTCTGCCCAGTGGGCAGATAGTCATACATGTGACACTCTGTGCAAAACACTGGATAGCCCCCAACCCCCTGCTGGCATTCTGGCTTCATAATTCTTTTAAAATAAATAAATATAATCCCATACCAGTCAATTACTAGAATCCCCTGGGACTAGTCATTATGAAAAGGACAAGGTGCTGTTTCAAAGTTTGAACACTCATACCGGTGAATTACTAGAGTCCCCTGGAACTAGTGATTGTGAAAAAGACAAGGTGCTGTTTCAAAGTTTGAACACTGTGTAAACCTGCACTTTGATGTATTATTTTAGTGAACCAATGTTTGGTGGCCATGGTGGCTCAGAGGTGAAGATGCTGAGCTGCAGACCAGAAGGTCTGTAGTTTGGCAGTTTGAGAGTCTGGTGCCGCATGGCGGAGTGAGCTCCCATCTCTGGTCCCAGCTTCTGCCAACCTAGCAGTTCGAAAGCAAGAAATTGCAAGTAAATAAGTAGGCACTGCTTCTGTGGGAAGGTAACAGCGTTCCGCGCACCTTGGTGTTTAGTCATGCCGGCCACATGACCACGGAAACGACTTCAGACAGCGCTGGCTCTTCGGCTTGGAAACAGAGATGAGCACCACCTCCTAGAGTCGGATTCAACTGGCTTTCGGGCAAGGGAAACCTGTACCTTTACTTTACGATGTTTGGTAATACTTGACACTGATATTTATATAATAGGATAGAGAAATGAAGAAAAGAAAAATGAAAAGCACAAAATAGATTTACTGTAAGCATATATCTATTATACACAGTGTCATATATTTCTCCATATCTTCCTAACATTGTGACCCTCCGTTTTTGTACTACAAACTCCAAGCGGGGCCTGGAGACCTCCGGAATTACAACTGATCTCCAGATGACAGAGAGAAGTTCCCCTGGAGAAAATGGCTGTGTTGGAGAGTGGACTTTATGGGCCCCCCCCAAAAAAAACCCCTCTACCTTCCCTAGTCTCCACCCCCTCGAATTGCCAGAGAACTTCCCAACCCAGAACTGGCAACCCTAGTGCAAACTCCCGTTTACCTGGTATCCTTGTGCAGGAGTTTCCTCAAGGATTATGGCATGGGTATTGACTCTCCAAATGGGAAGAGGGGCCCATTTTTGTCTTTTGGTAATGACCAACTGTCCCTAAAAAAAAAGTGTTTCTCCTCCTCTGCAGTGCACTCCTTGGAATGCTTTGCCTGCAACACCACAAAATACGTCGGGTGCAAATCTTTTGCCAACTGCTCTGCCGCAGAACGTTTCTGCACAAAATTCACAGGTAAGCACGTCCCCGGTCCCTGCTCGAGTCAGAGCCGCCTTGAGATCAAGGTGGGGGAAGCTCGGGTGCATCCTTTTCAAGTCCAGCCTCCTCGCGCACACCGCTCAGTTTTTGATGGACATTCACATCACACCAGTTATATCCCCCGAATCCAGGCTGGCCACAGTTTTTGGCTTGAGGAGATGCCAAAGTTTTTGGCTTTCTCACATCTGGGTCTCTGCCTCCTTTTGAGAGCTCCAAGTGGAGTGCTGGAAACGGAAACAACTGGCATTTAACATGGAGAACTCGAAAGGGGCAGAAACCCAGATAGTTTTAGACCAGGGGTGTCGAGCTCATTTGTTACGCGGGCCGGATATGACATAAACAAGACCTTGTTGGGCCGGGCCATGTGTGCCATAAAAGGTAATGCCAAGTAGCAGAGATATAAACTTTATAAAGGACACAAACACAAAGGTTTTTTTAAAAACTTAAAATAACAGACTTAAAACGTTAGCACTCTTGCAATATTTTGTTTATTTATCAGTGTCTGATAACTGACACCTCTTGCTCTGAATTATTGCATCAAAATGTCTGTGCTGCTGCAATCTTGAGTATGCTGTTCAGGTGTGTATCTGTAAGCTGCAAACCGACGATGACGCAGCAGCGGCAGAACTGGAAGAAGAAGCAGAAGACAGCCAGTTTCACTGCGGGCCTGATAGAAGCCCTCCGAGGGCCTCATCTGGCCCCTGGGCCGCATTCCTGACTCCCCTGGTTTTAGGGGATACCCCTGTTGGCCTGCTATAGAAGAGCTGGGTTCGAGGCCAGAAGCACCTCACAGACAGGCAAGATTTCTGGGGTATCGGCTTTTGAGAGTCAAAGTTCCCTCCATCAGTTAAGGAGCTTTGACTCTTGGAAGGTCTCTAAGGGGCTACAGGACTCAGAGCCTGTTCTACAGCAGGCCGACGTGGCTATGAAATGGAATCTCTGTGAGGAACAGTTTCAGAGGGTGGCCATGTTGGTCATCAGCAGAAGACCAGCATCCAAATCCAGTAGGTCCTCAAAGGCAAATGAGATTTCTATGGTATACGCTTTTGAGACTCAAACTCTCAAGAGCTAATACCCTGGAAATCTTGCTGGTCAGATCTACAGTTTGGTGTGGTGGTTAGGAGAGCAGACTTTAATCTGGGAGAACCGGGTTTGATTCCCCACTCCTCCACTTGCACCTGCTGGATGACCTTGGGCAAGCCACAGTTCTGGCACAGCTGTTCTTTGCAAAACAGCAGTTTCTGTCAGAGCTCTCTCAGCCCCACCCACCTCACAGGGTGTCTGTTGTGGGGAGGGGAAGGGAAAGGAGTTTGTAAGCCGCTCTGAGACACCTTTGCATTGTGAAGGGCAGGGTATAAATCCAATCTCTTCTTCTTCTTCTAAGAGTATGAAACTTATCAAATTATTTCTGTTCATATTTTTTCCTCTGTGATGTGGCATTTTTGGTACTTGATGTGGGTTGGGGGAGGGGAGGATAGGGTTACTTTACATCAGGGGTGTTGAACTCATTTGTTATGAGGGCCGGATCTGACGTAAATGAGATCTTGTTGGGCCAGGCCATGTGTGTCATAAAATGTAATGCCTGGTAGCGGAGATATAAACTTTATAAAGGACACAAACACAAAGTGGTTTTTTTTACTTAAAATAAAAACATGCTTAAAACATTGCCACTCTTGCAATATTTTGTTTATTTAACAGTGTCTGATAACTGACACCTCTTGCTCTGAATTATTGCATCAAAATGTCTGTGCCTCCTCCTCCTCCTCCTCCTCCTCCTCCTCCTCTTCTTCTCCTTGAGATCTGGAGAGCTGTGGCATCTTCAGATCTCTTGGCGCCATTTAAAATGTCTTCTGCTGGCCTCAGCTCGCTTTGAGCCATGAAATGCTCGCTTAGAACAAAGTTGGAGTGCAGTGGTGCCTTTAAGATCGACAAAGTTTAATTCTGAGTATCAGCCTTTGTGTGTGCACGCACGCTTCATCAGTCCAGTGTGCAGGGCTATTTTTGGGCAGGAACGCACAGGAATGGAGTTCCGGCTGGCTCCCAAGTTGGCCACGCCCAGCAGGAACTCATTAGCATAATAGGCCACACCCAACAGCAGGAACGCATTAGGATTGGCTACATTAGGGGTGTGTGGCCTAACATGCAAAGGAGTCCCTGCTCCAAAAAAAGGCCCTGGGTTTTGACAACAAACCAGGTAAAGAGAATAAGAAGCAAAAGGTGGGTGTGGCTGGATGACCACACTTCTGGTAACATGGGGGTGTGGCCTAATGTGCTAATGAGCTGTGCTGTCAGGGGTGTGGCCCAATATGCTAATGAGTTCCTGCTGTTGGGTGTGGCCTGTTATGCTAATGAGTTCCTGCTGGGCTTTTTTCTACAAAAAGAGCCCTGCCAGTGTGCATGCTAGTTAGTGACTGATGGTCCTTCCCCACTCACCCCTCATTCCTGCCTTTCCCTTCTTCCTTCAGCCACCACCATCTCCGGCTTCAGGATCATGCAGTCCTGCGCCACCAACTGTCCCATTACTAAATCGATATGGCCACCGCTCTACACCGCCATGTGCTGCCAGACGGACCGGTGCAACAGAGCGAGCCAGTTGGGGAGCTGCACAAGTCTGCTTGCGGTGGCCACATTCGTCGTTTCAATCAGAGCTTTGGCTGTCCTGGGACTCTGATGATGGGGCCAGCCAGTAGAGAGGAGCCAGTCTGGGAGGACTTGCTCAGTCCGGAAGCTGCAAGACCTTCTCTTGGTATTAGATGCCACCCACTTTGAACCAGGGCACCCGAAGGGGACCCACGGCTCCGTCAGCAAACAGCATTTGCCTTTTATTTCTCCATTTCTGAACTGCGACTGAATCTCGCCTACCTGGATCGCACTTTTGAGGAATGAAAGAAACGCCAGCCCTCGGCAGGCATTCCGTTCCACGGACACCAAAAACTGGCCAGGGTATATTTGGAGCATG
>NW_015161526.1:0-7698 GCF_001447785.1 Gekko japonicus
GAGTTCGCGTACTTAACCACTACACCAAAACACTATACACACTACCCTCCTCCTCATATAATTTTAAAGAAAGCTTAAACATATTTTCTCCAGAGATCACAATGTCTGGAGACCATGGTTAGAATAAAATGAGGCGTCTCTTCGAAAAATAATGAAAGGTAACCAGTTTGTTAATGGTTGTTAATTCTTCACCTCCCCCCCACCATCTAAGCCTTGCACAGTTGGTCAATTTCTCCATTATGGCAAATTCCCAACATTTATTTTGTTTCTTTGATGTACTTAGGTGTGTATTTTCCAGCTTTCTTATATGCTGCATTTCTTTTTTCAAGAGACAGCAGAGGGGGCTAAGACAGGCCCTGTAAGAAGTGCTGGGCCTCCCTCTCACTGTGCCGTGCTTGGGGAAGGGGATGCGAGGCTGAGAGGGCAGACTGGAGCAAGCAAGCACAAGTGGGGCGGGGGTCCCAGGCAGTGTCCCCTCTAAGCCGAGTTAGTGTGAGCTAGCTCACAGTTTGTTAGCCTCCAGCTCACACATGTTTGTCTCCGCTCAGGAAGGACGGCTCCAGAGTGAACTAATTCATGCAGTAGTCAAATCGCTGGCTCACAACTTAAATGTCAGTAGCTTACAAAGCAGAATTTTTGCTCACAAGACTCCACAGCTTAGAGGGAGCAGTGTTCCCAGGTTCAGTCCCCTGGCATCCTCCGTTAAAAGGACAAGAGAGGAGATGTCATGAAAGGAGGACAGGCCAGGGGTCTAGTTTAGTATCAGGCAGCTTCAGATGTTCAGAAGTGGGCCTGGAGGGTCCACTTTGGCTTGAGCCTGGGGTGTGGCGACCGTGGTGCGATGTCTCGGTTTGCCAGCTGAACCTCTGGCCATTGTGATTGGTCCACCAATCCCGGTTTGAGCCCAGTGGAAGGTTCTGCTTGCTCCAGGCTGCCGGTGGCCCTTCAGGGTGGTGGTCCCCGGGAAACTTTTCTGGTAAATTAAAGGGCCAGAGGACCCTACTCCTGGGGAGCGTGAAGGCTGATAGATGCCCAGCTCCGTGTCTGGACCGCCAAAGGGCAGGCTGCTGGCCAATTGCTGTTGGTCCCTTCCTGACCGTTGAGTGGTTTTTACAAGATGGCTGAAGACAACCTCGATGCCGCTCTGCAATGCAGGCAGCCATTTCTGGGGCTACTGGGGAGGGACAGGAGGGGAGGGGGGAGGACCGAGAGCGGCGCCAGGCATCCGAGCCTGCTTCAGTGGGCCTGACATCAGTCATTGCTTTGTCTGGTGCTGTGTCTCTGCCCAGAACTAATTTATTTTATGAAAAGATTTGTTAATTAGTTTTGTTTTTTGTAAGCAAGCCAAGCTTGTTTGTGTGAGGGGAAGGAGCCGGAGGTGTTCTATACCAATTATAATTTTTTTCTCTCTCTCAGATGCTTGGTGTAACAGAGTTCCTCTCTAAACTCTTTAGACTTTGAGGGAGTGTGGGAGGGGACGAATGCTGCTGCTGCTGCTGCTGCTGCTTTGTGTGGTGAGATTTGGCGACGGAGCAGAGAGTTAAATGCTTCTAAGTGGCACAGAGAGTGGGCCATGGCGCTTGGGTTCAGAGGGCAGAGTCTCTAGCACAGGGGCCTCTGTAGTCGCAGGGGTGCTCCATCGTGTGGGTGGGAAGGCCTGCTTCCTGTAAGGGGTGCAGAGGAATCTTGGCAGGCCGTGGGCTGCCAGTGCCGGCATGTGGGGCCGCTGCCACCCCATCCACCTCGGAAAGGCTTGGAGTCATGGCATAAGTTACAGTTTGTGACCTTGACAGGCAATTGTGGAAGGTGCACTTGGCAGGGAAGGAGGCGCATCGGGCCATGCGCAGAACAAATGTCAGGAACTGGCCATGAGGATCGTTGGTTGTGATCTGCGGAGGTCCATCTTGTCCAGCATCCTGCCTCCCACAGTGCCCTAGAAAGCTTGCAAGTGGGGCAGGAAGGCAGCATCCTTCCCCCATTGTTGCCTTTGACGTCTGATAATCAGATAAGGTGGTGTGCCTCTGGACGTGGAGGTTCCAGTTAGCCATGTTGGATCAGGCAGTTTCAGTGGTGATGTTCTTAATTTTGTTGTTGTTCAGTCGCACAGTCGAGTCCAACTCCTCGCGACCCTATGGACCAGATCACGCCAGTCTTCCATTGTTCTCTGGAATTTGCTTAATTTCATGCTTGTTCTCCGGAGTTTGTTAATTTCACGTTCATTGCATTGATAACTTAAAGCTGTCTTTAAATGTGGCCCTGAGTTCCAGCACTATTTCATTTTGACAGCCCGGAGCCTGCTGCCATTTTGCTGCAATCTGTTGCCTGGAAGCAGGTTGTTCTTCTAGGGTCCCTGGGCTGGGCAGGGCTGGCCGGACGGGCAGGCACTGAGCATAGAGAGTCTTGCATGGGCCCTCTTTAGAGACGTAGAGATTTGTTGGAGATTGTGATGGAACAGGCCTGCTTTGACTTGCGGACCCTGCTCTGCCCACCCCTCCTGGTGTTGCCAACTCCTGGAGGGGGTTACTTCTTCCTGCCATGAGGGCAGGGGTGGCCGAACTCGCTCAGCGTAAGAGCCACACAGAATAAACGTCAGATGTTTGAGAGCCGCAAGACATGAACAAATATCACACATTTTTATTTAAAATATATATGCAGATTTGCTTTTTTATTAACATTAAATGTGACTGCCAAAAATAAAAACCAAAGGGGTCAAAACAGATATTGATAGTGATATGTATTTGTACAATGATATTGATTTGTCAATGATATTTATTTGTCTAAGAGAGAGAGAGAAAAAAAGAAAGATGTAGAAAGAATGAAAGAGGTGGAAAGAAAAAGATGAAAGAAAGAGAGAGAAACAAGAAAGCAAATAGATGGGAGGGAGGGAGAGAAAGCCTGCCTCCCCTTCGCTTCCTCATCTGCCCTGCCAGGAGCCGCACAATATGTGTGAAAGAGCCACATGTGGCTCTCGAGCTGCAGTTTGGCCACCCCTGCATTATTTGAATTAAGGGACCCTGCTCTTGGGGGGGGTTCTGCTAGGAGGGACAGGGCTCCTAGCTCCCCTTCTCAACCTGAGGCCCCGCCTCTGTCTTCTGTTACCGAGAGCCTGGTTACCACAGGGACCAATGACAACTTTGGGGCTCCCCTGGAGAAATAGCCATGTGAACACCGACTGCATTCCTCCCAGCCCAGGGGCCCTCTTGCACTAGCGTGCCCAAGGCGGTGGGGGGGTCTAGGTGGTACAGAGACTGAGAACCAGCCTCCAAAGTAAAAAAACAATTATTGAAAAGAAAATATTTACAATCATCCTTAAGTGCAGCACTAGATCAGCAAACAGATTTAAAAGGGAAATTGGTCATAAACACATTCTCCTTTCCCTTTTCTAGATATACCCTAACTCAGGGGCATCGCACTCACTGGAAATGTGTTATTTAAAGTTTAAAAGATCTTTAATTGTGTTTGTCTGTGTCCTTTATAAAGTTTATATCTCCACTACCTGGCGTTACCTTTTATGACGCACATAGCCTGGCCCAACAGGGTCTCGTTTATGTCAGATCCGGCCCTCATAACAAATGAGTTTGACACCCCTGCAGATGTTAAAATAGGGCAGGCAGTAATGATCCTAAAAAATTACACGGTTCCTGTCTGTGTCCCATTACCTGGGAGACCGCATTGTGAGAAAAAGATGGCTGCCTGCTTGCAGAGTCCAGAGCTCAGAGGTGTCCCTCCCCGAGGGCAGCATTCCAAGGAAGAGAGAGCCCCTTCTCCTTGCAAGGAACTTTTCTTAGCCCCCTGTCTCCACCCACTTTACACCACTCCCTCCACCCCCTTGCCATGGTCCACCAAGGTGGCAGGTGCATCCTGGGAGCCCTCCTGGAAGGCATACTGGGAAATCTCTAGGAATCGCCTGGAAAATTCCTAGCACCAGATTCCTTAGCTGGTTTTCCTACCAGGGCTATTAGCATAGGCAGGGCTTTTTTTGTAGAAAAAGCCCAGCAGGAACTCATTAGCATAATAGGCCACACCCAACAGCAGAAACACATTAGCATATTAGGCCACACCCTGACAGAGCAGCTCATTAGCATATTATGCCACCCCCCCACGTTACCAGAAGTGTGGTCATCCAGCCACACCCACCTTTTGCTTATTCTGTTTACCTTGTTTTGTTGTCAAAACCCAGGGCTTTTTTGTAGCAGGAACCCTTTGCATGTTAGGCCACACACCCCTAATGTAGATAGTCCTAATGAGTTCCTGCTATTGGGTGTGGCCTATTATGCTAATGCTAATGTGGCCAACTCAGGAGCCAGCCGGAACTCCATTCCTGTGCGTTCCTGCCCTAAAATAGCCCTGAGCATAGATATGGATGTAATCCATTAAAAATGCGAACCTAAACAGCATGATAAAAAGTAGAGACATCACCCTGCCAACAAAAGTCCGCATGGTCAAAGCAATGGTATTCCCAGTAGTCATGTATGGCTGCGAGAGTTGGACTATAAGGAAGGCCGAGCGCCGAAGAATAGATTCTTTTGAACTATGGTGCTGGAGAAGACTCTTGAGAGTCCCTTGGACTGCAAGAAGATCAAATCAGTCAATCCTAAAAGAAATCAACCCGGACTCTTCCTTGGAAGGCCAGATAATGAAACTGAAGCTCAAATACTTTGGCCACCCAATGAGAAGGGAGCACTCACTGGAGAAGACCTTGACGCTGGGAAAGATTGAAGGTCAAAGAAGACGGGGACGGCAAAGGATGAGATGGTTAGACAGTGTCATCAATGCAACGAACATGAAATTGAGCCAACTTCAGAGGACGGCGGAAGACAGGAAGGCCTGGCATGATCTGGTCTATGGGGTCGCGAAGAGTCGGACTCGACTGTGCGACTGAACAACAACAACAACAAATGGATGTAATCTAGCAGGCTATTGAACTGGATCCCTTCCACTTCCAGAGGGAGAGAGAGGGAAAAAACACTTTTAAAACTCGGGGTGTGTGTGTGTGTGTGGTTCTCCACAGAGATGTGGTTGAAGGGGGTGCTGGTCGGTATTACCTTATCATTTGGATGACCTGATTTTTGCTGTCAGCCCTTGGTCTAACCGACAGGAGACTACATTTTGCTGGCTAACAGGAGTAGGAATATAATGAAAGGGGGTCTACAATAAAATGCATTTAAACCCTTTTTTAAATTGTGCATGTGGGATAAGACTTACTTATCTGACATGTGTATATTGCCTTTGCTTAGAAAATGTGAGATTGGGGAGGAGGGAAGGGGTTTTTTCCTTTTTTTTTTTTTGAAGGGGGAGGTAGAAACAGAATTTTGGCTATTGTTAAAATACATGCAGTTTCTTATCAATCCTAACCTTATTTTACTAATTTAACAAAATAAGGTGCATAATTTACATGTACTATTCGACATATTTGGTAAATCTGAAAATATAAATGCCTTCGTTTTCTGCAAGCAAAAGTGCAAATGCACTCTGTAGTGAAGAGAGAGCTGCAATCTTCTGCTGCCTTAGCACGTGTATCTTGAGAAGCAAGAAAACAATAAAAGGTGAAAACAGAAAGAACCGATTGTGTAGTAAAGAAAAGGTGTTATCTGAACAGAAGCAAGCCCAGGTTTGGGGAGCATATCTGAATGTCAAGCGGCACTGAAAGCAATTGAACTGTTCAGCAGTTGTGTTCTCATCAGAACAGCTATTAAGCTAACTCTTGGGGAAATCTGAGCAGAGCTGGAGACCCTCCAGTTCAGGACAACTCATCCCAAACATGTAAGGCAGTGGTGTCAAAAATGTGGCCCGGGGGCCGGTTGAGGCCCCCGGAGGGCTTCTATCAAGCCCACAGTGGAACTGCCTGTCTTCTGCTTCTTCTTCCAGTTCTGCTGCGCCATCATAGGTTTGCAGTTTACAGATACACACCTGAACAGCATAAGACTGCAACAGCACAGACATTTTGATGCAATCATTCAGAGCAAGAGGTGTCAGTTATCAGACACTGTTAAATAAACAAAATATCGCAAGACTGCTAATGTTTTAAGCATGTTTTTATTTTAAGTAAAACAAACCCTTTGTGTTTGTGTCCTTTATAAAGTTTATACCTCCGCTACCTGGCATTACATTTTATGACGCATATGGCCCGGCCCCACAAGGTCTCATTTATGTCAGATCTGGCCCTCGTAACAAATGAGTTCGACACCCCTTATGTAAGGTAATGTTGATAGCAGCACAATAGAACTTGGGAGTGAGAGAGGACGATTGGAAAGAAGGGCCATGGGTGGAGACGAAGCTGGAGTGCTTGATGCAGAATGGCAACTTAGATATAGTGGTTGCTTCAGAAATGTGGTCGAATGTGCGAAATCAGCTGGACATTATGCGACCTGGATATAAACTCAATGGGAAGGGAGGGATACTTTGGGAGAGGTGTTGTATGTCAAAGAGGCTGTAAAGTCAGACCCCCCCCCCATGGAATTGCTGTGGGTCCTCAGGGTTACTTAAAAGTGGGGGTATACTATCACCTGCCTCATCAAACCCTTGAGGCTGATCTTAAGATGCGGAAGGAGATAATAATAATAATAATAATACCTTTCGATTTATTGATTGCTCAATCCGGCAGAGCTGCTGGCTCTGAGCGATTTACAGTTACACGGTTTCACACAAGGGACTAACAATTTCATAGGGGTAAGGGAGGACAACATATAATTATTTAAATCGCACACATTTTGCAGCCGATGGGGATTTTTGTTCAGCTGTAGGCTTCAGACGTGTTCTGGAGGCATTCGCTTTTCGGCTTGGCTTGATGACGTTAGTTCTTCCTGGGCTGCTTTGAATCGTAGCGCTGCACTGCCACTGCCTGGCCGGATTGGCCCATTACAGGCTTCTTAATGCCGAAGAGGTCTTTTTATCAGGCTTCCGAGCTTCCGAGCTGGACATTCCATTCGCCGGCTAACACCTCCCCTACGGGGGTTTAGTGTGCCCACCCTCTCTAAGGAGTGGTACCCATTTTATCTACTCACCGAAGCTTTCGAACCGCTGGGTGGACGGCGAGCTGGGGACAAGGCTGGTAGCTCACACCAGCGTGGGCTAGAACTGACAGCAACTCTGTTCAGTTCAGATGTTAACCAGAGGATAAATCCTCTGTGCCACCGCTCCCCTATGGGGGGGGAGTCATATGCGGACAGCTCTGTCTTGCAGGCCCTGCGGAATTGAATAAGATCCCGCAGGGCCCTGATCTCAACCGGGAGCATGTTCCACTAGCGGAAAAAGCCCTGGCCCTGGTTGAGGCTAGGCAGACATCCTTTGGGCCAGGGACCACCAGGAGATGCTGACTCTCAGAGTGTAACGCCCTCCGAGGCATATATGAGAAGAGGCGGTCCCTTAGGTCTGTGGGTCCCAGGCCGTATAAGGCTTTGAAGGTGATTACCAACACCCTGAAGCAGATCCGGTACTCAACTGGCAACCAATGCAGCTGACAGGACACATGCCATACGTGGGCGTCGGCAGCAGATGCGTTACCCCATTTTGCTGTGATTTCTGGATCAGCTTCAAGCGAGTTGCAGTAATCAAGCCTGGAAGTGACCATTGCATGGGTCACCGTAGCGAAGTCCCGGAGGGAGAGATAGGGCTTCAGTAGCCTGATCCGCCCAAGATGGAAAAATGCAGACCTGGCGACTGCAGCAACCTGGGCCTCCCTAGGTAAGGAGGTATCCA
>NW_015161526.1:7819-18454 GCF_001447785.1 Gekko japonicus
CTCTCTCTGTTCCGGGTTAGTCCTCTTAGGGTTTCCCTGGGAGCGCAGGACGTGTCTCAGGGAAAGCCAAGCACCTGCCCCTCGCCCACCATACCTGCATCCTCTGCAAACTTACTGGTCCTTTGCTGTGCAGGCTCAGCTCTTTGGGCGACCTGGGACCAGGGGTCTCTGCAGAACTCCGTACGCATGGACTCTCTGAGGCCTGCAAGTGCTGAAAGAGACTTCCTGCTCCTCAGAGTTGGGGTCATCTGGAGGCGCCACCAGAACGGTGTTGCGATGTGTTAGCTAAGCAGACGCTTCTCCACCCGGATGACAGCATCTCTTCGCAGGTCGGATCGCTTCTCCTGCCCTTCCCACCTGGACCAGCCCTGAAGCGTCTGGTGTCGCTGACACCTTTGGCTTGTGGGTGGAAGAGAAGAGCCGCTTCTGCAACAGCTTCGCAGTCAGTGACGGTGCAGAGGCCACGGAGGAGGAGGAGGAGGCGCCAAGCCCAGATGGCCTCTCGCAGCCATGCTCAGATGCCTGATTGCTCAGCTATCCTCCCCTGCAAGCCACTTGGCAGGTCTGGTAGGACGATGGCTCAGGGGCAGAGCCTCTGCTTGGCACATAAAAGGCCCCAGGTTCTACCCCTGGCAGCTTTGCCAGTTGAAAAGGGCCAGACAGGAGGTGAAGGACCTCCGCCTGAGACCCTGGAGAGCAGCTGCCCATCTGACTGGACAATCCTGGCCTTGATAGACCAAGGGTCTGATTCAGGATAAGGTAGCTTCATGTGTGTTTATGTGGAATAGTGTTGCTCCATCACATGTCTTATAGAAGAGGAGAAGAGATTGGATTTATTCCCCACCCTTCGCTACCCAAAGGAGTCTCAGAGCGGCTTACAAACTCCTTTCCCTTCCCCTTCCCCCAACAGACACCCCTGTGAGGTAGGCGGGGCTGAGAGAGCGCTTTTGAGAACTGCCCTTTCAAGAACAGCTCAGAGAGAACTATGGCTTGCCCAAGGTCACCCAGCAGGTGCAAGTGGAGGAGTGGGGAATCAAACCCGGTCCTCCCAGATTAGAGTCCGCGCACTTAACCACGACACCAAACTGGATCTCTTTGGTGGTGGTGGTGGTGGTGGAACTGGTCTGGTGTCCCTGAGAGCATTCGTTCAGAAGGTCTCCTATTGTCCGTGACATAAGATCAGCCTTATTTGGGCAAGCCGTAGCCATGGGTGTTTGTAGGTCGGATCTCTGCGTCCATTCAAGGCAGGATCTGGCAGGGCACCAATTGGCCTTTTCCATCTTGGTGGCCCCTCTCGGTTTGCAAAAGGGACACACACCCCCTCAAAAAAGCAGAGGATCCCAGCTAGCCTATCTCCATCCTTTATGTGAGCGATGAGGTTCTAACCTGCAGAACGGTCTGGCCCCTGGTGGGACACTGGGCCGCCCCGAGGGATGCCTGCACGGTCAAGCTACTGCCTGCCTCCAGTGTGGCCTCTTACATGGACCTGCAGAGGTCATTCGGGTGTGCAGATACCGTGTGAGTGATGCTGTATTGAATCCAACCTTTACCAAACCATCTTGGCTCTTTGCACTTTTCAAATTGCCCGGCACCTTGCCCGGCTTCTCTAGGTATGCCCTCAGGACCGACTGAGCCATGCAGGCCAAGCAGGTGGCTCTCTGGGTCGGCGCTGTCCCAGGCAAGGGTGTGTGCCCATCCAGGCTCTTGTGCTGGGTCTGCACACCTGGCACCCCCTGCAGCCCTGAGTGGTCCAGGGGTATAGTGTCACCGCTGGGGTCGATGATGGGATGCACTCCCGGTGGGAATGGCCTTGAGCCACCTGGAGCAGCAAACAGCCTGGCCCTGCCCGCCAGTCCTCTTCTTCTGGAGTTACAGAACCTTCATTTGCTGCCAAGTCCCACTTCCTGTGGAGGGAGGTCTTTCTGTGCCCCCCCCCCCACCTGGCAGGACAGGGCTTCTTGGGCTTTTTGCTTTCTTATCTTCTCTTCCTCTCTTGTTTTTTCCTTGCTGCAGAACTCCTGGCTTGAGCGTATTTTCAGTTGGCTGGTGGGAGTAAGTAAAAGCGAAGGGCAGGATACATTTTGGCTTTATTACTTTGAATGGGATTTTATTAGGGCATCAAGTGATAAATGGTTTTATTGGTGAATAGGCAAGTAAAATTTTAGTTGTTTAAATGATGGGGGCCAGTTTTAGTCGTAGCATCTCAGTGTTAATTGGTGGGGCTGAAAGCTAGGCGTTCGTTTGCCTGCATTTTGGGTCTGATGCTTTACCATAATAGGGAATAAATAAAGAAGTAATTCACCCCGGCGTCCTTTCCTGCTGAAGACGAGTGTCTGAGCTGGTTTATTGGACTGTAAGCCATCTCATGCTTTTTCACTGCCTCGTAACTGGAATTTGTTCAAGGTGAATCACATAAGTGGTTAGGAGGCAGGTGATTCTACAACTAAAATGGTTTTGATAGTTGATCTCCATAAATGTTATATTTCACATGGAAGACTGAGGTACGCCTGTGGGCAAATATTGGCCATATTGGGCACTGTTGGCAGTACTACTTGGTCCCCTGGGCTGCAAAGAGGCTTGGCGGCTGCGCCTTGCCTCTGATCCGCCTTTGCCCGAGCAGCTGTGGGGTGAGCCGGTTGAGTTTTATCAGGCGGGTATCTGGAGCCAGGGTCCGGCCATCCCAAGAGCTCCGAGGCCCGGGACCACCGCTGGCACCAAAATGACTGGCCGCCTGCACTGGTTGAACCGGCAAGTCCCTCTGCTGAGCCCAGGGCCTAAGTAGTCTGAAGGGGGAGGAGCCCCCCACCTGTTCCTGGGCTTCCTCCAGCCAGGGCTTGACTGAGGCCGGATCCTGCCAAGCACTGTGTGTTCTCAGGTAGTGAGCTGGCCCAGGAGCCGGAAACGGGAGGTGGACAGTGTTCCCTCTAAGCTGAGTTAGCGTGAGCCAGCTCACAGTGCTTTAGCCTCCAGCTCACAGCTTTTTTGTCTCAGCTCAGGAAGGATGGCTCCGGACTCCAGAGCAAACTAATTCATGCAGTAGCCAAATCGCTGGCTCATAACTTAAATTGTCAGTAACTTACAAAGCAGAATTTTTGCTCACAAGACTCCACTGCTTAGAGGGA
The DNA here is from genome assembly GCF_001447785.1 of Gekko japonicus. NCBI lineage: Eukaryota > Metazoa > Chordata > Lepidosauria > Squamata > Gekkonidae > Gekko > Gekko japonicus. The sequence continues at coordinate 10,942 of NW_015161526.1, forward strand.
GCATTGGATGTTGCCTGGCATTTTGTTGCCATTGAACTGCCTCCTGGCGGGCTTGTCGTCTTGCCTCTCCGCTCTGTTGTGAGGAGAACCGGGGGAGGGGGGGGGGGGGGGGGGGGCCGCATCAGCAATGTTGTGATGGAAACTCATGGGGATTCCTAGGGTGCATTCAGACGCAGCCTTTACAACGGATTCTGTGCCGGTTGCAATCGATGTACCTACTGGCGTTCAGACGGGGAACATCTGTCTTCCCACTCTATCCGTTATAAAGAGCTGTCCCCCCGAATGGTCCCTGGTCCATCCTTGCCATCTGCGTACGAGGAGTCCATTCCCGGGTTTGGGTCTGGCTGGGGAGTGGGTGGGATTCTGACAGCTAACTTTTTATTAATGACCTATTTATTGAAATATTCATAGCCCACCTTTCCTTGTGGTTCAAGGCGGCTGCCCTGTCCGCCATCTGGTGCCAGGTGGGAAGCTTGATATGCGGGGTGGACACCTCTTTCCACGGGGCCAAAGGCTGCCTCTGGTGGCCGGCCCTGCAGTGCGAGCCATTCTCTGTGAATGGCTGTATGTGGTGGAGACCACCTTGATCAGGAGTGATTTGAAGGGGCCTTTGTGGGTGGCAGAATCCGCGGCTGAGAGTCTGGTCCTGTGAGAGAGGTGGCTACAAACGGCCTCCTTGGGTCTCTGGCCAAGCCTGCTGATTGTGCCTTTCTGTCTTTTGCAGACTACATTTTATGGTCGGTTTAGACACTTCTTGGACATCATCGACCCTCGCACCCTCTTCGTAACGGAGGTAAGGTGGGGTATGTGTGTGGGTCAATGGGTATGTGAGAGAGAGAGAGAGAGAGAGAGAGAGAGAGAGAGAGAGAGAGAGAGAGAGAGAGAGAGAGAAGAAACCACGTTTGCAGGATACTTCTCCAACCTGGTATTAAATGCAGTGCTTCTATTGCCATAGAAGAGATTCCATCACTTACTGGTCTGTTTGCTCTTAAGAACCCTGCATCCCTGTTGACTCTTACCTGGTTTCCCACCAGTTCAGCACATTACATCTTGTTCCATTGCACCGAGCTCTTTTGATGGTTTAAAAAACAGTCAGATTCTTTTCATGTTAAGGGAGGGCGGCCACTGGCCATGGCTCAGTGGCAGAGCCTCTGGTTGGCATGCAGAGGGTCCCAGGTTCAATCCCCAGCGTCTCCAGTTAAAAAGGACCAGGCGGGAGGGGATGGGGAAGGCCTCTTAGCCTGGGACCCTGGAGAGCCACCAGTGACCTGGAGGGACCAACGGTCTGAGGCAGCGTACGCCAGCTTCCTGCGTCCACCACGCATCAGCTTCTTTTAGTCCCTTGCTTGTTCTTTCTGCATGTGCCTTCCAAGCCTTCTGCCTGTTGCTGTTGCTTTAGCTTCCTCTCAGCTCCATCACTGTCCGTCTCACCCTTACGATGAGGTCGGCTCTTGTATCCAGACACGCCTGCCAGAATGTATTTGTCAGTCTCTAAGTGGTATCAGGGTGTTTCCCCCCACACCTAGATGGAAGCAGGGGTGAAGGGCACAAAGTCTGCCGGCGGAGTGGAGCATTCGCTGGCCACAGAGTCTGTGTGCCACAGAGAGAGCTCTCTCAGCCCCACCTGCCTCACAGGGTGTCTGTCTGTTGTAGGGAGGGGAGCCGCTCTGAGACTCCCTTGGGTAGTGAAGGGCCATGGGGTATAAATCCAATCTCTTCTTCTTCTTCTTCCTTCTTGCCCTGCTGGTGACCATCACGACATCAACCGGCAAGGTTCCGGGGAAGTCTGGGTCTGGTCAGTGCCTGAACGGCAGACCTCCTGGCAGGGATGGCTCTGAAGGGGGCTCCACCCCTCCTGATGGAGGGAGGACTGGCCCAAACTGGGCGGGGAGGTGATGCCACCGGCCAGGGCCAAGAGAGCAGGCGGAGGGGCTTGCCGGGCAAGCGGGCAGAGCCACCTGTCAGGGCTGGGGCAGCCAAGCTCAGGCTGGGGAGGGGAGCTCAGGAGACGCAGCAGCCCCTAGACTAAGGATGTAAAAAAAATGGCCAGGCCTCACCTGGAGTCCTGTGTCCAGTCCTGGGCACCACATTGTAGGAAGGATGTTGACAAGCTCGAGCATGTCCAGAAGAGGGCAACCAGGATGGTGAGAGGGTTGGAATCCAAGTCTTAGGAGGAAAGGCTGAAAGAGTTGGGTCTGTTTAGCCTGGGAAAGAGAAGGCTTAGAGGGGACATGATTGCCGTCTCCAAGTATCTGAAGGGCTGTCATGTAGAAGATGGAGCAGATCTGTTCTCTCTTGCTCCGGATTGCAAGACTAGATCTAATGGGTGGGAATGACAAGGGAGTCGATACCGGTTAAATATCTGGAGAAACTTCCTCACAGTAAGAGTGGTTGAGCAGTGGAACAGACTGCCTCGGGAGGTGGTGGATGCTCCTTCGCTGGATATTTTCAAGCGGAGGCTGGACGACCGTCTTTCGGGTATGTTGTAGGGCTGTCTTTCGGCTCTGCTCTTGCAGAGTGCAGGGGGCTGGACTAGATGACCTGCAAGGTCCCTTCCAGCTCTTAACATTCTATGATAAACATGCGGCCCGGGGGCTGGATCAAGCCCCCGGAGGGCTTCTCTCAGGCCTGCAGTGGAACTGGCTGTCTTCTGCTCCTTCTTCCAATTCTGCTGCTGCTGCTGCGCCATCGTAGGTTTGCAGTTTGCAGATACACACTTGAACAGCATACTCAAGATTGCAACAGCACAGGCATTTTGATGCAGTAATTCAGAGCAAGAAGTGTCAGTTATCAGACACTGTTAAATAAACAAAATATTGCAAGAGTGCTGATGTTTTAAGCATGTTTTTAAGTTAAAAAAACCCCTTTGTGTTTGTGTCCTTTATAAAGTTTATATCCCCTGTACCTGGCATTACATTTTATGACACACGCATGGTCCGGCCCAGCGAGGTCTCGTTTATGTCAGATTTGGCCCTCATAACCAATGAGTTCGACACCCTGGGCCATGTCCCGGTAGCCCTAATGCTCCGCCTGTCCCTCCAGGTACCCTTAGGGGATTGCTAGGGCCGTGCATGGAGCATTTGTATGTTTGAGTGACAGGGTGGCAAAACTGCCAGGAAGCATAATCACGAGTGTACTGTAACATTTCTGGAAGGCTTGAAGCTGTGGAAAGCAGCTGGGTGGTTTTTCCAGGGGGAAAAATGAAGAAAATGAAAATATACTTAGAAATACTTATTTTCTTTATCAGCCCTAAACTTATTTTACCACTTCAACAGCATAAAGCACATCATTTACAATTTAAGTACTGTATACAGTATATATATATAGTATTTTATATATTTATGAAATATGAAAGTATACACACCTTAGTTTTCCACAAGCAAAATTGCAGAGGCACCCAATACTCCCGAGGGAGAGAACTGCAAACTGCTGCACTGTTTCCTGCCTTAGGACACATGTATTAGTGGTTGTGATCTGAAAGATGGGAAAAAAGAAGCAGTGAAAATAGAAAATACAGATTTTGAAACAAAGAAAAGCAACTGTGTTGTTTGGACAGGAATAGGCTCATAGGGCCATTGAGTGACAGTGAAAACTTCATACTGTTCTCGTCATTATAGCATATTAATTGTGGGCAAAGTTAGTCACATTTAATCAAAAAAATAAACGCTTGATGTAGTATGTCTGCGGTATACACAGGAATGGTCATTCTCTAATGCTGAAGATTGTCTTACATAAAAATGTTCATATTACATAGTCTGAACAAGTAAAACCTGGTCTTAAAAGAGTGTTTTATTCATTCCAAAAGAGGAAATATTTCATAGAAGGGTTTTCCCCCCCACTGTTCAAAATTTCCCAATTTTCTGTTAGCATTTTTGGTTAAGTCCTTGGAAACTATTGTTCCTGAATTTTCCTGAGGTTTGTTGCCAGTCCTTCACATTTGTAATAACCCACTGAAATATAATACCTCAGGCTGAAGTGTGGTTTGGCTTTCACTGACACGTCCTAATAGGCGACATGTGTCATGGTCACTCTCCCGTGTGCACCCACCTGTCATATCGGACACATGTTATTAGCAAAATAGAACAAGAGACCAGTAGCACCTTAAAGACTGGAGAACAAAAAGCTGGAATTAATGCTGATAGTCTTTAAGGTGCCCCTGAACTCCAGTTTTATTTTTCACTGGAAGTTTTGACTGGAGGAAGAAATGCATTTTTTCCAGTGACAAGATATTGCAGATCAAGCGTTATCTTTAACATATAAACATTGTCTTGTGAACATGATATCTGGATGTTGCCCAGTAAAGAGCTAACTATTTCAGTGTTGTTGCACAAAATACTTGGAAAGGCTCTTGATGTCCTGGACAGAGCAAGATTATGGGCTGTGTACCATTTTACTGTGAAATATTTTTGTTTGTTTAATGGGAATGGTGTGACCAGTGGTGTCACCGGACTTTGGAGTGGAGCGGGTCAGAAGTGAAGCAAAGCTGTTTTGTGTCCAAGAATTGGCCATCTGCTGAAATTCGTTGTCTTTTGCTGCTGGAGTTGCTCGTTGCCTGACCGGCATATTGTGCAGTTCTACCTTTTGCAACGTAATTCTTTCAGTGCCTTTCCCTGAGTGCAGTTCGGCCCCTGAAGTGACCGTTTACTTTTTGAGTACAGTCCTCTCTGCACCAGGCTGAAAGCCTGCCCAGGAGGGACTTAGCGTGGCTTCTTGCACAACTGATTAACTTAATTTGAGGACATGATTGGATTGGATGGTTCCCATGAGGCCTCTTTGGATGCATGCCTGTCAAAACTGCAGCAAGCGAAAGCGTTGCTTCGCCAGAGCAAAGCTGGAGATGGCGGCTGCATTTACCCTGTTTTCCCGAAAATAAGACCTACCCCAAAAATAAGCCCTAGCAGGATTTCTATGCATTTGTGGTATAAGCCCTAGTGTGTCTTCTTGAGAAAAAATAAATATAATGTCTTATTTTTGGGGAAACACGGTAATACGAGCTCCAGTGAGATCTGAAATCCATTCTGAGGAATGGAGGCAGCAGAAATTAACTGCTGGAGCTCCCCTTGAATTGAGAGTTGCAGGAGTCTTCAAAATGGCAAATTAAAGTCTGCGTGGAGACGATCCTCTTGCCGCCGCCGCTGCTGTTGCTGCCCATATTGCTTCCGCTCCAGGAGGCTCCTGGATCATGCTGCTTTGGGAGAGCTGCCTGTCGGGGAAACCCACCCCGGTCCCTTTGCACGAGCCCACGGAAGAGGCTTCCTGAGACCCTCCCCAGGTGAACGTGGGGAGCTCGTGGCGTGCCTTCCCAGGGCTCCCCTGAGCCCCTGCCCGTGGCTGACCCTTTTCTGTGGGACCCCCAGCATGTCTTTCTTGCACTAGTTGGGGATTGGGAGCGCAGCAGCAGGGCTACTTGACAGGTCTGAGTAAAGTGCGGGCAGAGGGCTGTCGGCACGGGTCTGGAAGGTGGAGAGAGGCCGTGGCTGTCGGCTGCTCCCTGACCATATCCCTTGAGATCTGGCCGGCCACTTCAGACCCTAACCCTAACTCTAACCTGCCAGGGCCGCTATGGCCTTCTGTTGCCCCTTGGCTCTCCCGCAGGCTGACCGCTTCCTCTCCCGCCCCTGCCTGTGCATTTCCTGAATCAAAGTCAGCTGCCTTCCTCCTGGGCCTTCTTTCCACAAGGAAGGTTTCTAGCCCTCCGCCTCCCTGTCGAGCAGCAGAGACGCACCTTCCCCTGCCGGTCTCTTGTGACCTCAGGCCAACTTCTCTCTCCGTTGGCCCGCTGTCACCTCTGGCACAAGGGGTGGCGGAGGTGGGGAGAAGGGAAGGCCAGCCCTGTGCAGAGGTGCCTGAGTGAGAGGGTCGCGATCCGTCCATTGTGAAGGTGTGACAGAGAAGAAGAAGAAGAGGAGGAGATTGGATTCATACCCCGACCCTTCATTCGGAGTCTCAGAGTGGCTCGCAAACTCCTTTCCTTTCCCCTCCCCACAACAGACACCCTGTGAGGTAGGTGGGGCTGAGAGAGCTCTTTCAAGGACTGCTCTTGAGAGAACAGCTCTGACAGGACTATGGCTTGCCCAAGGTCATCCAGCAGGTGCAAGTGGAGGAGTGGGGAATCAAACTCGGTTCTCCCAGATTAAAGTCCGCACACTTCACCACGACACCAAACTGGCACTACACCAAACTGGCACCAAAGTTAGATACGTGTATTAAAGTAGCACAGGATTAAAGCAATTTATAGTTCTCTCTCTCTCTCTGAGTTGCATTTGCAGCGTCGCTTGTAGAACACCAAAGTATTTATTTTTCTATGTTTTACAGTTTTGTCTTCTGGCTAAAAGATGCATTTTTATGTTGTTAGCTCACCTAAGTTAAAAATAAATCGCAAGCCTGTTGAAGAAGAATTGCTTCCAGGGGACCAAATGGGGAAAGGGGGCTTGGGGGTGGCTCTTCTCTTCTTTTGGGCCACAAATAGGCCTCAGCAGGTAAGCTAGTAAACCCTTTTTGGGTGTGTGTTTGTGTGTGTGTGTGTGGATTGGTTATCTACTGACCCAGACTTATTTTCAAAGCAACATGACAGAACCAGAAGTGAATAGCCAAGGAAACTTGCAGTCTTGCCTAATGTGCAAAGAGATTGCTATCGAGATATTTCCGACTGTAATCCGTGGCACATTTACTCCTGAGTAAGCCCCAGTGAACTCAGAGGGATGTCAGTCTAACGGGAGCTGGATAAAACATTGGACACTGAAGGAGGACGAGAGAGAGGAGACGTCATCTGCATCGATCCCAGTCCCAAGAAGAAGGTTCCCTTGTGGACGCCGGTCACTTCTGGACATGGGTCGTTTGCTCAGTCAAGGACCACGAGCATAAGTCCAAGGCCTGTCCAGATGCACAGGATACAGCGGTCCTTTACACTGTGTGTGCATTTGGATGAGTCCAAATAAGCTTCCAGTTCCGGATCCAGCAAGGGGCTTGCGTGTGTAGAGCGGTTTTTGGGCAGCCACCACTGTTCAGTCTGAAACGAACCATCTTGTTCTCATGACTTTCGCCGTTCGGGCCAAGTGAGAAGCGAGGGGCGGGTTACAGGGTTTAGGTTCTTGGTTGGGTTTGCACGGCCTCAGATATCGGAGGCGTGGGGAGGTTTCTTCACCAGTTCCCCTTTTCCTCCTCCTGGCTCCTGTTCTACGAGGCTTCAGGGTGCCCCTCGTTCCTCCTCCTCGCTCGCACCTGGGACCCTTTCCCGTCCATCATGGGAGCTCAGGTTCCTCCTCATCGGTCGGTATTCCCCTCCCTTTTGATTCCTCCTGCCCCTCCCTCCTCAGAGGAGCATGGCTGTGGGATTGGCTCCGTCCCCATTTCCCCAGACCGTCTCCCAGGGGTCATTTCCTGCAGGAGCGCACAGGAGCGGAGCTCTGGCCAGGGGGCGGGCACATGCAACAAGCCCCACCCCCTGCTCCGAGCAGCCCTCAGTCTGAGCAAGAAGCAGCCAGGTAAGTTGCAGAGCCCCCCCCCCCGGTCC
>NW_015161526.1:18524-44825 GCF_001447785.1 Gekko japonicus
CGCAGGAGATGTCCGCCGTCTCCCCCCCCCCCCCCAAATAGCTAGCAATCCAAAACAGTCCAGTGGAGCCATCAGTGGCTATTAGCCACAAGGTATAGATAGGGACTCTGGGGCAAGTGATGCTCTGTCATCTTGGTGCTTGGGGGGGTCAACAGTGGGAGGGCTCCTAGTGTCCTGGCCCCACTGGTGGACCTCCTGATGGCACCTGGTATTTCTGGCCACTGTGTGACACAGAGTGTTGGACTGGATGGGCCTTTGGCCTGATCCAACATTGGCGTCTCTTATGTTCTCTTATGTTCTTATGAGTGGTGGGTGTTGCCTTCTGACACACTTCGGGTGATCTCAGGGGGTGTGGCATATGCAAATAAGCTATGCTAATGAGCTCCTGCACCTCTTTTTCTACGAAAGGGCCCCTTCCGTCTCCCATCCCTTTTCCTCCCGGTTGGGCCAGCACCATTGAGGGTGTTGTCCGCCCCCTGGACTGCCGTTGACCCTGTTGCCGGCCTGCAAGGTAGTAGGCCGGGCCCTCCCGGGAAGCTTCTTTGGTGTAGTGGTTAAGTGGTGTAGCCAGTTTGGTGTCATGGTTAAGTGCGCGGACTCTAATCTGGGAGAACTGGGTTTGATTCCCCACTCCTCCACTTGCACCTGGCTGGATGACCTTGGGCAAGCCATAGTTCTGATAAGAGCAGTCCTTGAAAAAGAGCAGTTTCTGTCAAGAGCTCTCTCAGCCCCACCCACCTCACAGGGTGTCTGTTGTGGGGAGGGGAAGGGAAAGGAGTTTGTGAGCCGCTCTGAGACTCCCTTGGGTAGTGAAGGGCGGGGTATAAACCCAATCTCTCCTTCTTCCTTCTTCTCCTTCTCTTCCTTCTTCTTCCTTCTTCTTCTTCTCTTTCTTCTTCTCTCTTCTTTCTTTCTTCCATTGCTGCTGGAAGAGAGGAACTCCCTGGGTCCCAACTCCCAGATTCGGTTGTGAGCCCGAAACCCCCCCCACACACACACACACTTCTGGTTGTGATTGCTGGTTCTGCCTCTCCTTCCTTCTGGTCCTTCTCGTAGTGAGAATTTGTCCTCGGGGGGCCCAGGGAAGGAGCAGCAGGAGGGGACCCACGGGCTTCCCCTCCTGACACTTGTGTTGTAGAACAAAGTTTGAGCCCAGTCAGGCACCTGTAAGACCAACAAAGTTTTATTCAAAGTGTAAGTTTTTGTGTGCAAAGCACACTTCTTCAGACACTTACACCTTTGAATAACACTTCACTGGTCTTAAAGGTGTGCCTGACTGGACTCAAACTTCGTTCTGCTGCTGCAGACCAACACGGCGGCCCCACCTGAATTCGCCTTGCGGTGTGTGTAGGATGCCAAGAATTTAAAACTGACCTCTAGCAGCTGGTGACAGTTTTCATTTATGGAGGTGTTGGGTTAAGTGTAATTTTTTGTGTTAAATATAATTAAGGAAGGTGATGATTATTTCTTACAGCTAGGCCCCTTCGTTAATGCTGAGGATGTGATTAAAGAAAAGGGTGCAGAATGAGCAATTAGTTAAATCCCTCCTCATTTGTGGTCTTGGACTGAACCCCTCTGTCCTCCTTCACCAAGGCCCTGGAACACCCTGTGCAAATCCAGTCCTTGTTTTGTTAAAATTCTATTTTTTGTTTCTTTGCATAGTGTATTCTGTAAGATCTGTGACTATATTATATTAAAAGTGCACAGAGAAGAGGAATAAATAGAACAATTCTGTGCAATCTTTATCTCTTAGATTACTGAACCTTATGGCTTTGTTCTGTATTCATATCTTCTCTCTCCTACCTTTTTGTGTGTGTGTGTGTGTTATGATATAACCAGTGTTCCCTCTAAGCTAGCTCACAGTTTTTTAGCCTCCAGCTTACACATTTTTGCCTTAGCTCAGGAAGGATGGCTCCAGAGCAAACTAGTGAATGCAGTAGCCAAATTGCAGTAGCCAGTTTGGTGTAGTGGTTAAGTGCGCGGACTCTAATCTGGGAGAACCATGTTTGATTCCCCATTCCTCCACTTGCACCTGCTGGATGACCTTGGGCAAGCCATAGTTCTGGCACAGCTGTTCTTGAAAAAGAGCAGTTTCTGTATGAGCTCTCTCAGCTCCACCTACATCACAGGGTGCCTGTTGTGGGGAGGGGAAGGGAGTTCGTAAGCCACTCTGAGACTCCTTTGGGTAGTGAAGGGCGGGGTATAAATCCATTCTTCTTCCTCTTCCTCCTCTTCTTCCTCTTCTTCTCAGTTTTAATGCCAGTAGCTCACAAAGTAGAATTTGTGCTCACAAGACTCATAAGAACATAAGAGAAGCCAATGTTGGATCAGGCTAATGGCCCATGTAGTCCAACACTCTGTCAGACAGTGGCCAAAAATACCAGGGGCCATCAGAAGGTCCAGCAGTGGGGCCAGGACACTAGAAGCCCTCCCACTGTTGCCCCCCCCCCAGCACCAAGAATACAGTGCATCACCTGCCCCAGCCTGTGAGTTCTTATCCATGGCTTAGAGGGAGCATTGGATATAACCCCACTGAAGATAATTCTGCAGGCTTCTGCCCAAAGGGGCTCTGGTTCAGAAAAGCCACAATAAATTATGTAGCCTTTTTTTTTATAGTTCACTCTCCTAAAAAGGAGAGAAGTTTATTGCTTTAAAATTTTCAGAAAGAGGGAGGGTATATAGAGGGAGCGAGAAAAGAATTGAGTGGTATTTGAGTTAGCATATTAATCTTTTGTTAGTAATTATAAGTTCTTCGGCTTCTTCTGTGTTTGACTGATCGTCCTTCATCTTTACCTGTAAATAACAAAAATGTTAATTTTATTAGCAATGTCCTTTTGGGTTAGTGTTAATATAGTCCTTTAGAGCGTGTGCCAAACAGATCTTCAAGTCTTGGGGTTTCTTCCTTTGATATCTCTCAAATTATAGGTTGGACCTTTAGTTGCTCCTCCTTCTTCCAGTTTCTCATCCCCCCTCTCCGAGCCGCTGTCTTCTTCACTGCTAAGTAACTCCCACTTTGCGAGTTCTGCCTCTTCCTCTGAGCTGGCGTGTCTCTTCAAAAAGTCTTGAGCTTTGAAAATGGAGTCAATTTTCTCTCTTTTATCTTTAAACTTGAAAATGAGTCCTTCTGGAATCAACCACCTGTAATTAATTTGATGGTTTTGTAACAATACGGTCAGTCCTTTGTAAGCTTTTCGCTTCATACGAATTTCAAATGGTACATCCTTCAAAATTCTTATATTTTGCTCTCCAATCTTCAGTGGCGATGCTGATGCTGCTTTTAAGATTTGATCTATAGTACGCTGCTTCGTGAACTTGACCACCACTTCTGCTGGCAGATTATTTTTCTTTGTAAAGTTGGAATAGGCTCTATAGGCCAAATCCATCTCATCTATTATTTTTTCTGTTTCCCTGCCAGTCAGTGGTGCCAAACCATTCGCCAACATATTTCTGAGATCTTCTTTTTCCACTTTTATGCCTTGAAATCAGAGAGTTAAATTTGCTTTTTCCATTTGCAACATCAATAATTTATTGTCTTGTAATTCTTGATGTTTTTCTATTTTATTGACCTTCTTCTTGATTTTTTGCGTGTCTTCTGTTGATACCAGACATTTCTGGGCAATTTCCTCCATTTTCTTAGCTTTATCTGACAATTGTTTCTGCTGGTTACTAAGAACACTTTCCATGCTAGACAACGTCTGGTTGATTTTCTGCATTTGATCCAGCAGAGGGCGAAGCATCTCACTTTCTTGTTGATTGACAGCCTGCTCTCCGAGGCGGGCACTAGGACTGGAAGTTCCTGTCAGCTTCTTCATCGGCTTGTTCGGGAACTTCTTCTGCCCCGACATCTTTATTGTTTACTTTTTCAAACGTTCGTGCCGTGCAGCTTGGGAAGCGATCCCTTCACTTCGCTGTTAACAATCTCCCAAAAGGTACTTTCGCTTTTCCGATTTTTCGCTCCCCCCCTCTGCTCTCAGTTAAAACAGTCCCGTTCTAATGGGGGAGTGTGTTCCACCCTCCACCCGTGCGCTTCGACAGTAAGGGGGGGAAGACCTTTAAAAACTTTTTCTTTGCCGATCGTCAACTCACAGTTCGCAGCCTTTCATCTTCCCTTGTATTTATTCCATCGCTTTACCACTCCGATGGTCCGGTGGCGGTGCTAGGTCCCCATTTGGGCACGCGCGGCGGGGCCGTCGGGGCAGAGGGAGAGCCTCAATTTTCCGACCGTTAGGTCGGTAAAGAGGCTACTCCCCAGTGCGCCCCCTGGTTCGGAGCCTTTAACTAAGGCTCCTTAGGGTCTCTGCTTGTGCGGATTCCCTCCCAATCCGCGTGTGGGTGATTCGCCTCCGGGAGCGTCCCGAGAGAGCGACCGCCATTTGCGCCGCCACAGCCGGAAGTCCCAATAAATTATTTAGCCTTGTAGGTGCTGCAAGATTTGGTCTAGACTGAGGTCTCCCAAGAAGTAGGCGTGCTTATTTGGTCACCTTCTGCCTGTTTCAGATGAAGTCCTTACTTGCGAAAGCGGCCTGTACAGACCAGTCCTCTCTACCACCTGCTCCCACGTGGGAGGAAGGCCACCTGCCCATGGATGCTCACTTGGGAGTAAGACCCCTTGAACTCACTGGGTTAGCTGCACACACGTAGAGTTGCACCACAAGTCTCCCCCTCCCCAGCACACTCCCAGTGAATCCTTTTAAGACATAGAACCAAGTTGGAGTCCGGTGGCACCTTTAAGAACAATACAGTTTTATTCAAGGTATAGGCTTCCATGCGCACGAGCACTTCCTCAGATACATTTCTTTCTTTGTATCTGAAGACGTGTGCCTGCACACGGAAGCTTATACCCAGATTTAAACTTTGTTGGTCTTAAAGGTGCCCCACTGGACTCCAACTTTGTCCTGCTTCTTTAGACCAACGTGGCTACCCACCTGAATCTGTCTCTTAAGACCTAGATGCTCCTGCACAGATCCCTCCTGTCTCCCCTTGTAGCTCCTCTGGCAGTACAAAACTTTGAACTCCCTTAACTGATGAGTCCCTGGCTCCTCCGGTGGGGGCTGAGCCTACTTCCTGGCAGGTGTGAGACTACAGTGCTTAAAATTAGGCTTTTAATTGCTTGTAATGAAACTGTGTTGGGGTAGCTGAGGAGATCAGCAGATATTTTTGTGAAGCTAATTTAGTCCATGTGACATTTCCTTGGACAGATTGCTGCGAACACACAGCAGGGACTGCGGTAGTCAAGTAAGCCGAGAGACTGTTGTGCCGGAGAGCAGAAGGGAGCTGAAGTCTGGCTGGATCCGGAGAGGCGCACGCTTCTCCTCTTTGTCTTGCCTCTGCTTCCGCCCAGGCACTTGCTGTGGGCTGCATCCCCCACCACCATTAGGAAGCGCCGTTAAGGGCAGAGGAGCCCTCGACTGGGGGTACTTTGCCTCCCCCTGCATTATGCGGTGTGGCTCCGTCCCTTGGAGCTGTTTGCCTGTCAGAGTCTTATGGGGAGGGGGCAAACCAGCATTCCTCTTTTGTGTGGGACGGAAGGTGGTCCCGCCTTGTCCCAGAGGGGTGTACAAATGGCCGTACGAGCCCTTTCACCAGGGATGCAACAACCCCAGGTACCCAAATTCGGCTGGAGTCCTCTGAAGGGGGTCTGTCTGACTCTAGAGAGGCTTGCTTCTCCTCAACGGGGGCAGGTGAAGATGCCTCTGGAACCAGCAGGTGAACAGACTGGCCATGCTCCTCTCCTTTGGCCATGCCCCACTGTACGGTAAGAAACAGTTTGGGGTGAAGAAGAAGAAGAGACTGGATTTATACCCCGCCCTTCACTACCCAAAGGTGTCTCAGAGCGGCTTACAAACTCCTTTCCCTTCCCCTCCCCACAACAGACACCCTGCAAGGTAGGTGGGGCTGAGAGAACTCTTGACAGAAACTGCTCTTTTTCAAGAACAGCTCTTGTCAGAACTATGGGTTGCCCAAGTGGGGAGTGGGGAATCAAACCTGGCTCTCCCAGATTAGAGTCCGCGCACTCAACCACTACACCAGACTGGCGGACCGTGGTCTGTGCTACCGTGTATAGTTCATACTGTCTGTTACTGTAAGGATGATCTTAACATGCACTTTTTGCATCGCTTAACACATTATATTAATACTTATTATTTTATTTCAGCTCTGTTTATATTTCTGGTTGGTTCCAGAATCCTACAGTCCAAATCCCACTGCATTGTTTATTGGATGTCCTTTCTGTTGATTGTATTGATTTATTCTGTATAATCCGCCATGAACCCCAGTGAGAAGAAGAAGAGATTGGTTTTATACCCCGCCCTTCACTACCCAGAGGAGTCTCAGAGCAGCTTACAAACTCCTTTCCCTCCCCACAACAGACACCCTGTGAGATGGGTGGGGCTGAGAGAGCTCTGACACAAACTGCTCTTTTTCTAGGACAGCTGCCCAAGGTCACCCCAGCAGCTGCAAGTGGAGGGGTGGGGAATCAAACCCGGTTCTCCCAGATTAGAGTCCGCACACTTAACCACTACACCAAACTGGTGGACTATAAATAATGTAAATAGGCAGGCCTTTTTTTTACAGACACTGGAATTCCTAGTGCACATGACAGTTCTCTCATTACATCCTTGACTGTGGCATGAAAAAAAAGCCAAGGCACATTTCCTTATTCTCAAGATCGCATGCCCAGAAATCTGGATGGACCTTGGCCTTGCAAGGCCCAGTCGCCCTCCTGGCCCCTTGCTGAGTGCTGCCTGTGGTTTCTTGCTCATAATTCTGCAAGCTAACCTTGTCCTTCCCCTTGGCACACGGTCAGTGAGTTTGCAGCTGCTTTACAAGGGAGGAGGAGAAGCCGAACAGTCAGAATTTGGTCTTACTTTCTGGATTTACCTGGAGCTTCTTCTGTATATAATATAATTATATATAATATAACCTCACTTAACCATCACTTGCATAATGTTAGATGAAGATGGGTGGCCGCATCAGTCTGTCTGCAGCAGTAGAAAAGAGTAAGAGCCCAGCGGCATCTTAAAGACTAACACAATTTGTGGAAGGAGGGGAGCTTCCATGAGTCACTGCTCACTTGCTGTTTCTGAAGAGGTGAGCAGTGACTCACAAAATTTTGGTGTCGTGGTTAAGTGGTTAAGACTCTAATCTGGGAGAACCGGGTTTGATTCCCCACTCCTCCACTTGCACCTGCTGGATGACCTTGAGCAAGGCACAGTTCTGGCACGGCTGTCCTTGAAAAAGAGCCTGTCACGGCTCAGGTGGGGTGGCACCTGACGCTGCCACCGCTCTGGTTCCAGGCTCTCTTGAGAAGGCCCAGAGCACCCTTCCAAGACCTTCTGACATCCCTTTTGGCTGAATAATAGGCATGAGGACCAGGCAGAGTACAACAAGGAAAATAGTTTATTTTACAGGAGGTCAAACAACGTGCAAAATATAACGGTAAGTGGGTGAAAGGAAAAGAAATCAAATGCCCTAATGCGTCTAAATATATACTGTCCCTAGCTCACTATTCCAAGTGGCACTAGACGACTCACCCTTCCCTCAGTCTCTTCCTTGCAGCAGCCTTCCTTCTGGCTCTTCCCTCTGGGAAGAAGAACAGCTTTTCCTGCTGCCCCAGATCTTTTATTCCAAGCCCTCCTCTTTTCCTATTGGTCCATTTTGGGTTGAAAACCTCTCAGGGGCTTCTGTGAGTTGTAGGCCCAGCCTCACCTACTGCTGGCCAGGCTCTCTGGGCCTAGTAGGCCTCTGGTGGCACAGCCCAGATCATGACAGAGCCCTTCTCTCAGAGCTTCCACAGCCCCACCCACCCCATGGGGTGTCTGTTGTGGGGAGGGGAGGGGAAGGGAAAGGAGTTTGTAAGCCGCTCTGAGACTCCTTTGAGTAGTGAAGGGCAGGGTATAAATCCAGTCTTTTCTTCATTTTTGTTGTTCAGTCTCACAGTTGAGTCCGACTCTTCGTGACCTTATGGACACATCACGCCAGGCCCTCCTGTCTTCCATCGTGCTCCGGAGTTTGCTTAATTTTATGTTCGTTGCATCTATGACACTGTCTAACCATCTCATCCTTTGCCGTCCCCGTCTTCTTTGACCTTCAATCTTTCCCAGCATCAGAGTCTTCTTCTCCAGTAAGTGCTCCCTTCTCATTGGGTGGCCAAAGTATTTGAGCTTCAGTTTCATTATCTGGCCTTCCAGGGAACAGTCAGGGTTGATTTCTTTTAGGATTGACTGATTTGATCTCCTTGCAGTCCAAGGGACTCTCAAGAGTCTTCTCCAGCACCATAGTTCAAAAGAATCTATTCTTCGGCGCTTGGCCTTCCTTATAGTCCAACTCTCGCAGCCATACATGACTATGCGGACTTTTGTTGGCAGGGTGATGTCCCTACTTTTTATCATGCTGTCTAGGTTTGCCATCGCTTTCCTCCCAAGGCGTCTTTTAATTTCATGGCTGCAGTCACTGTCTGCAGTGATCTTGGATCCCAGGCACATGAAGGCTGTCACTGCTTCTTCATAGCCTACCACAAATTTTTGTTAGTCTTTAAGACGCTACTGGACTCTTCTCTATAGCATAATGTTGTCACTTCCATGGGGGAGCTGAATACCTGACGAATGGTACAGTTACCGTTCCAAATCATTTATACTTCTGTGCGCCCAAATGGCTGGTTGTATGAACTCTCACCACAACAAAGCTTACATTTATAAAACAAAAACCCAGCTGGGAGATGTTCTGGCAATTGTCAAACCATTATCTTTGGAACTGTGGGTGTGTTTTTCCATAAAAATTTGGGGTCACAAGGGATTTTGTGGGGGCAGGGTAAATGTCCAGTCTTCAGTTAAAGAATCTAAGTAGAACAGGTGTAGAGAAAGGCTTTTCTGTCCCTGAAGCTCTGGAGAAAAACTGCCTGGTGGAACGGAAAATCCTACGCGGGCAGGTCTGACCTGTAAAAAGCAGCTGGTATCATTCCATGTTGAATGATGTCTCAGTCAAATTGTCTGTTTGGTTAGCACTACTCTTGATGTGTGTCCAGTAATCTGCTGGGTGTGTTGGCTGGTGGCTGCTCTGTTTATTTATTTTAAACATTTAGTAGCACCCTTTCGACCTTGTGGGAAATCAAGGCTCTTTACTATGTAAATAATAATAATAAAAATAATAATGATGATGATGATGATAATAAAATAACAGAAAATACATTAAAACCACTAGTTTAAAGTCCATAATTTAAAACTGCCAGGAGGCAGAAGAACTAATTAGATGCCCTTATGAATGAAACTCTCTTCAGCTGCCTCCTAAAGACAGAGGGAGGGGGCCAGGTGTGCCTCCCTGGGGTGGTGGTTCCATAACCAGTGGGGCTGCCACTGAAAAGGCCTCCTCTCATTTGCCCACTGGAGGAGGTTCCGTGGTCAGAGGGGCTCTCCCTGTGATCTTATTTCCTGGGCTTCTTTGGAGGTTTTCAGGCAGAGGCTAGGTGGCCCCATCTGACAGCAATGCAGATTGTGTGAACTCAGGCAGATCACGAGAGGTAGAGCAGGAAGGGTTTCCTCAGGGCTTAGTCCTTGTGGCCCTTTCATACATGCCCAGGGAAATGCTGATCGCCACTTTGGGGCCAGAAAGCAATTTTTCTCCAGGCCAGTTTGGCCCCCAGTGATCCTGAAGGGTTTTTTTGGTCATCTTCTGGGTGTGGAACTGCGGTCACTGCAGGTGTGCAGGGGGTGGTATTTGTGAGTTTCCTGCATTGTGCAGGGGGTTGGACTAGCTGACTCTGGAGGTCCCTTCCAACTCTATGATTCGATGAGCCTATATTTATTTATTTCTTTATAATTTTTATTTGCATCCCGCCTAGCCACAGGACTGGCTCATTGGGAGAAGATGGTTCTTCTGATGTACTGTAATGATTCTGGGGTGTTCTCATCCACAGTGCGGTAAGGAAATCAGGTCGTGGGGACGAAGAATCCCTTGACTCCTGTGAGCAGCAGAGAAAGGAAAGGCAGTGGAACAGGACGGGCCGAGGCTGAGCAAGTTAGCCAGCCCAGCCGGGCAGCGCTGGTGGGGGACTACAGACCACCAGCTGAGAAAGAGGGAGCTAAAAGAAAGAGCAAGCTCTCATTTTTGTGTCCAGGAGGGCTCTGCTGGTTCTTTATTCATAAATATCTTGTCCCCGTTCCCAGTAGGAGTTGGTGTTTGGACGGTGTCCCAAAGCTGGTGAGGGACAGAATGGGGTCCTCGGGAAGGAGGAGGGGGCTCTCGCTCTGCTCACTCGCTCTCTCTCGCTTGTAAAACTTTGCATGATTTTTAGCAACCCCCAACTTTTGTCTACAATTCTCTTTAAAAAATGCCGATTTGGTGCCAAGCGAAAGATATTTATAAGGCATCCACAACTGTCTAAAGCAAAGATTAAACATTTTTGTCTGTTTGTGGCACTGGTCCTGTTCAGCGAGAGGATGGGTTTTGGCCAGGGTTGTTATAGTAACTGCTGAGATTTCCTCAATAAGTAGAGGGAGGGACACCAAGCCCATTCACTTGCTTCTTCTTCTTCTTTTTTGGGTTGTTCCAAGTTCTCATAGAAAGTAGCACAGGGTATGCATGCAGATTGTTTGCAAGGCTCTCGTGGTGGGCATTCCAGTGTCAGATACCCGATGCATAACAAGCGCAGACAGGTTTGAGAATACCAAGGAGAGAAAAATCCCGTTTGGTTGGCTTTTGGCATGGAATTGAGTCATTTTCCGTGTCTCCTGAGCTGCTGCTCACGGCCTTGGTTTTTCTGGGGCAGAACCAGCTCCACAAAGACAATGTGAGGCTTTCGGTTTTTCTCCTCTGACTCTTGGATCCTCTTGGATCCTCTGCAGTCTCGGATGATGATCGCCACTCCACCTCCCCGGCCCTCAGTTCAAGAACATAAGAGAGAAGCCAATGTTAGATCAGGCCAGTGGCCCATCCAGTCCAACACTCTGTGTCACACAGTGGCCAGAAATACCAGGGGCCATCAGGAGGTCCAGCAGTGGGGCCAGGACACTACGAGCCCTCCCACTCTTGCCCCCCACCCAAGCACCAAGAATGCAGAGCATCACTTGCCCCAGACTGAGAGTTCCTATCTATACCTTGTGGCTAAGAGCCACTGATGGACCTCTGCTCCAGATGTTTATCCAATCCCTCTTGAAGCCGTCCATGCTTGTAGCCGCCGCCACCTCCTGTGGCAGTGAATTCCATGTGTTAATCACCCTTTGGGTGAAGAAGGACTTCCTTTTATCTGTTCTAACCCGACTGCTCACCAATTTCATGGCGTGCCCACGAGTTCCTGTACTGTGAGAACGGGAGAGAAGTACCTCTTTCTTGACCTGCTCTATCCCACGCATAATCTTGTTAACCTCGATCATGTCCCCCCTCAGCCGTCCTTTCTCCAAGCTAAAGAGCCCCGAGCGCTTTAACCTTTTTTCATAGGGAAAGTGTTCTATGTTGATAGAGGATCAGGGAGTAAGTTGGGTGAGGGGAGCTACCTCCTCCTCACCCACCCAGGTCTCGGTCACCGGGTCAAAGCACCCCTCCAGGATAGCCTCCTGGAGAACTGTAGTCTTATTTCTTATGGACCTGGCATTACACAGGAATTAACTGGGCCTGGGCACTGTCATTCCTTGGGATGGGACGGAGATTAGAAGGGGGCTGAGCATTTCTGTATCTCATCGCCATACCTACAACAAATCTCCTCCCACCACCATCCCCCCCCCCCAATCTTACAGGAATAGCCCAGGCAGCCGGACACAACACGGGCAGCCAGGAGGCCCTCCCAGGCTTCTGTTTGTTCCACTGTCCCAAGGTTCCAAGATGACAGATGTGACTGCCAACCAATGCTCCCTCTAAGTTGTGGAGTCTTGTGAGCGAAAATTCTGCTTTGTGAGCTCCTGGCATTAAAGTTGTGAGCGAGCAGTTTGGCTACTGCATAAATTAGTTTGCTCTGGAGCCCCATCCTTCCTGAGTTAAGACAAAAAACAAACAAACGTGAGCTAGCTTGCACTAACTCAGCTTAGAGGGAACACTGCTGTCAACTGGGCCTTTGTATTCGATCCAGATCCCTGCTGAATCTACAAAAATGCATCCATTTTTGAGGGAAGACATTTGATGTGGGTTGGGGGAGTTATCCACTACATTCTGTGTCGAAGGCCCTGTTGCCCACAATCCAAAATCCTCAATATGACAGTTGAGTATTACCTTGTTTCCCTCACCACTATTAGGGGGATGGGTATATAAATATATGTGTGTGGGGGGGGGGACACACACATTGTCTGCAGGAGGTACATCTGGAGGACTGAATGAATCAGAGGAAGGTTGGGTCAGAGCTGGCTTTACCCAAGCCCCCTCAGCATCCACCATTTGGGAAAGGGAGAGCTGGGGCATTAGCGCTGTTTTTCCCGTTTTTCCCGTTTTTTTCCTGAAGCCTTGTCTTTTTCTGAAAAATTGGAAAAATTAAAAAAAGAAAAGAAAGAAAAAGAAATTGATTATGGAACATTTTATTTTAACATGATGAATAAAATATTTTAAGACAAGGTGTTCAAATATTTTCCAAATCGTTTCTAAAATATATATATATGGTATCAGATTGATCTAATTTCTGTGCACTGAGGACAAGCAAGTCCTAGGTTACAAACTGAACTCTCCACTGCAAGAACAAGATGCATTTCTTCCTTTAGGAGGTGCTGTTGTTAGGAGAAAAGAAAAAGGTTTCAGTTTTGTTTTTGCATGTGGGTGGGTATTCTGTTTGTAATAATTGTTTGGATACACTATATTTTTAATATGCTAGTTGTGATAATTTCATGCCAAGTAAAAATGTCCATAGTCATATTTTATCTTCCTAAAGTAACAGAATGACTTTCAATCTGGAAAAGAAAAAATAAGTGCTAATGTAGCATTTTTTTTTCAATTTTTCCAAAAATTTCCATTCCCCCCCCCCCCAAAATGGGGAAAATCTGGGATTTTTCCCGCGCTTCAAAATTTCCGGAAATTTTACATCTCTAGCACTGAGCAGCCCTTCTGAATTACCAGAAGTCTAGACCTCAGTTGATCCAGACTGTCAGTGATTGCTGCCTGCTCTGAAGCTGAGAGAGCAGCAAAAGAACTTATTAAGTCCTCCTCCAGAGTGTCATTAGAAGGAGAGCTCTCTACCTTGTTTTCAGCGATGGTCTCCACGCGAACGGGAGGATCATCTGGACCAATGAGGCCATGGTGTGAAGGTGTTAGCTGGTCCTCCTTTCAGGTGCTTATCTTCAGTTGTAAGGCTGAAGAGGTGTGGAGTTTTCTGGTTAAAAAGAGATTGTCTTGTGTTCATAAAAAACTGTGTTGGGAAAATTCCCTTTGAATTTAGGAAGTCTTTCCATTGGATTACTAATGAGGGGACAGGTGGGCAGTCAAATGTTAACCATTCTCTACAAGCCTGGTAAGAGTGATGGAGGAGCTCAACTGATTTCAACTTGGAAGGCATGATTCTGTTGCCAAAGTTCTCAAGTGCCGCTCAGCGTGGAATTCAGTATTCCAAAAGGGATATATCCATTAAATTGGTGGATGTTCAGGTGGATGAAAGGCAGGTCCTAACAGTTTGTGGGCAATGCTCCCTCTGAGCTGTGGAGTCTTCTGAGCAAAACTTCTGCTTTGTGAGCTTCTGGCATTAAAGTTGTGAGCGAGCAATTTGACTACTGTATAAATTAGTTTGCTCTGGAGCCTTCCTTCCTGAGTGAAGACAAAAATGTGCGAGCCGGAGGCTAAAAAACTACGAGCTCGCTCAGACTAACTCAGCTTAGAGGGAACACAGTTTGTGGTGCTGATCTGTTGAGGATGTGTTCGAAAGTCTGTGCTGGTTTTTCAGGACAAGTGACGGGAGGGTGAGAGAGGGCATGCCTTATGTACAGAGAGGACTTATTGGATTCCTGATGTTTATCTTTCCATCATTTCACCAGGAAGGTCACCTCAGCCTGAATGTAGCAGCTGTGTGGCATCTATCTTCTGGAATGCAAACAGTTCTTTGTGGAATGGAGAGTGGGCAGAGCATGTTGCTTGGAAGCAGAGACTCCCTTAGAGGAGGGTCTCTCAAGAACAAGTCATGTCAGACTAACCTTATCTCTTTTTTTGAGAACGTTACGGAAGAAGAATTCCCACACCCGTGGGTTCTGCCAGCCATACAAATGCCTTGTCCTGGGCCTCTCCAGACTAAGTTCCATGATGGGATATTAGCCCAGAAGAACTGTGGTGTGACTCAGCCCTCTCTGCTGGTGTTTCATTCTTGGAACAGCACATTCCACGTATGCTTTATGTAAAAAAGAATATTAAAAAATATTTTATACATCAAATTATATGTCGAATGTTTGTAGCAAGAGAATGACAGATTATGGCAAGAAAAGGGAAGTTTTTACAGTTCTGATAAGAGTATGAACATTGTTTATACTAAATGTCATGTTTCTATAGCTTTTTGGCATTTGATGGAGCATGTAATGTTGTTGAATGTGAGTTAACAAAAGATATAAATGGATTCCAAACACTGAAGAGATCATCAGCACTTGCTTTGTTTTTGGCCAATCTCCACTGAAGAAGTGACTGCAGTGACTCACAAAAGCTCCTCCTCTGCCACAAATTGTGTTAGCCGTTCAGGTGCTCCTTGTCACGAATGCGGTACCACCAGGCCAGGCGAGAGCAAGATAGGTCAAAGGCAGTCCAAAGTCAAAACCAGGCAAGCAGAAACACTGAGAGACCAAGTCCAAATTACCAGCCGTTAGAGTAGTCGTTAAAGAAGTCAGAAGCCAGGGAGTCGAAGGTCCGAGGTGTAGGTCAGGAGCGTAGTCGTACGAGCCGAGGTCAGGAGCCGAGAAGTCAAAAACGAGGAGCTGGAACAGGAACACGAGTGGTGAGGTGCAGAGCTTCGTCCAGAATGACCAGTTGCTACCACAACTAGTCGGCGTGAGTGCGAGAGCTAAATAGCCCGTAAGGCTGTCGGCAATTAGCGTGGGGTAGGGCTGAGTCATTATCTTGTAGGAGTTCCCCAGGCTATGAACACGCTAATGGAGGAGCTTTCCTGAGGTGGTTCTTTTGTATATGGATTGTTTCCTGAGGAGGTTTCCTGTTTCCTGAGGAGGTTCTTTTGTTGTCGAAGGCTTTCCCGGCCAGAGTTCATTAGCTGTTGTGGATTTTCCGGGTTGTATGGCCATGGTCTTGGCATTGTAGATTCAGCAAATCTTGGATCTTTGTATCTAAACAGGGTTGGCTCTGGTTATCCCTTGGATGCGAGACCACCGAGGAAGTCCAGGGTTGCCACTCAGAGGCAGGGAATGGCAGACCACCTCTGAATATCTCTTGCCTTAAAAACCCTACAAGTTGTAAGTCCGCTGCACCTTGCTGGCATTTTCCGCCACCAAATAAATTGGACTGTAATCAAGAAATCGGAAGGTGATTGAGATTTGGACGGGCCGCCATGAAGGCACTGGAGAAGATCCTTAATTGTAAGCGAGTGTTACTGAGGACCAAGATAATTCATACTATAGTGGCTCAAGTGGTTAAGACGCTGAACTGCAGGCTATGGAAGGTCGGTAGTTCAGCAGTTCGAGACCCGGGTGCCGCATGACGGAGTGAGCTCCCGTCTCTAGTTCCAGCTCCTGCCAACCTAGTAGTTTGAAAGCAAGAAATTGCAAGTAGATAAATAGGTACCGCTTCGGTGGGAAGGGAACAGCATTCCGTGCGCCTCGGTGTTTAGTCATGCCGGCCACATGACCATGGAAACGTCTTCGGACAGCGCTGGCTCTTCGGCTTTGAAACGGAGATTAGCACCGCAACCCTAGAGTCGGATTCGACTGGCTTTCGAGCAAGGGAACCTTTACCTTTACCTTTATTACTAAGTATGGATGTGAAAGTTGGACAGTGAAGAAAGCTGGAAGGAAGGAAGTTGGTTCATTTGAAACGTAGGGTCAGAGGAGAGTTTTATGGATATGATGGACCACCAAAAAGACAAATAAGTCTGTTCTAGAGCAAGTCAATAGCATAAGAGAGAATCACGGAAATTGCAGATCATAAAGCATAAGCAAAAATACTGTGACAAAATTGCTAACTCAGCATTCATTAATACATAACAATTAGTATGAAAATGTTAGCATGTAAATATCTTATAAGAAACAATACGGAAATAGTTCCCTGAGTATGAAAGACTCTGCAAGCACTCATCCAAATTTGGAAATAGTTAATTCATAGCCCATACTTTTCCATTGAGATGAGGACGTCAGCCCATGGTCCAAACCATCTATGCGATGTGAACCGATGTGAAAATTTCAAACAGTCTATACGATGTAGACCGATGTCTGTCAATTCTGGCATAGCATAGTTAATGAGTGAGGATACCAGAACACTGGAACACTGGAACACTGAGATGGTTGTTTAACTTTGTGTGTCTTGGAATACTGAAGTTATGGTTGTGAAAGATTATGTTGACAACGTGTTATAACTTACTGTTCCGACTTTGATGAAACATTGGGTGAAACGGGCCCCTCAACCTACCTGCCCGTTAGGCAAAGATATGTGAATTGTCCAACAATACCACATCGGGGACTTTATTTTGGTCCATACTGGGGTTTGGGAACCGAGTACTGAGCAGAATTGATACAGTAGGAACTACATATCAGTCTACATCGTATAGACTGTTTGAAATTTTTACATCAGTTCACATCGTGCAGATGGTTTGGAATATGGGTTGGTGTCCTCGTCTCAATGGAAAAGTATGGGCTATGAATTAACTGTTTCCAAATCTGGATGAGTGTTTACGAGTGTGATTGATTTTGGCCTTTCATACTTAGGGAGTTATTTTCATATCGTTTCTTATAAGATATTTACACATAAAGATGTTCATATTAAATAATATTTACGTATTTATGAATTCTGAGTTAGTAATTTTATCAGGGTATTTTTGTTTGTGCTTTATCAAATCAACCTGAACTCTCCCTAGAAGCCAAAATGACTAAAATGAGGCTAATTTGTACTTTGGCCACATCGTGAGAAGGCAAAACTCACTTGAAAAGTCAGTAAAGTAAAGGTAAAGGTTCCCTTGCTCGAAAGCCAGTCGAATCCGACTCTAGGGTTGCGGTGCTCATCTCCGTTTCCAAGCCGAAGAGCCAGCGCTGTCGGAAGACGTTTCCGTGGTCATGTGGCCGGCATGACTAAACACCAAGATGCACGGAACACTGTTACCTTCCCACCGAAGTGGTACCTATTTATCTACTTTCAATTTCTTGCTTTCGAACTGCTAGGTTGGCAGGAGCTGGAATTAGAGACGGGAGCTCACTCCGTCTTGCGGCACCCGGGTCTCGAACAGCTGAATGACTGACCTTCCACAGCCTGCAGTTCAGCGTCTTAACCACTTGAGCCACCGCAGCTCCTTGAAAAGTCAGTAACGCTAGGGAAAGTGGAAGGCGGCAGGAAGAGAAGACTCACAACGTGAGATGGATTGCCTCAGTAAAGGAAGCCACGGCCCCCCGTTTGCAAGATCTGAGCAACACTGTCCGTGATCTCACGTTTTGGAGGTCATTCATAGGTTTGCCATAAGTCAGAAGCAAGTTGATAGGGCCTAACACACGGCGTCTTTAGGATGCCCCTGGACTCCTATTTTATTTTGCCGCTACAGACTTAACACCCATTTGGAATCTTCATTGTGGAAAGCACTGCAGGTGGAGTGGAAATCCATCTGCCTCATGCAAAAGCTGGCACAGAGACAAACAGATGTAATCTTTCTAGCACTATCTCTAAGCCACGTCTTAATAGAGACCTGTCATTTCTTACCTACTGTTGGTGCCAATCTCTTGCATCCTTTCCCCCCTGCATATTGATGTAGTGCAGCTTTGCCTCTATAATTTCTGATTTTATCTGCTTCTCTGACTTCATCCTGCACTAGATTTTACAATTTACCTATCTAACTGTTGGAAGAATTTCATACTCAAGCTGAGTTAACTGATCGCTGTTTGGATTGGATCTTGTTTTGAACCAGCCTCTTCTTATTTTTGTTTTGTTATCATTGTTTTATTATAAATGTACAAAATTACAAATATTAGCATTAACAGCCTAATTCATAACTTCAGAATTCATCCAGTTACTTTTATACATAATTCAAAATAAATCCTAAATATATGTCTTATTGTTACATATCTAAACATTAGAAAACTTCTTTCTTTCTTTCTTTCTTTCTTTCTTTTTAATCCCCTGAAAACAGGGTAGCTTTATTAATTTTTGTTACACCTACGTGACTACAGAAAGGAAAAAATAGGGAAAAGGAGAAGGTGAGAGAAAAGGTGTGTAAGGGATAAAAAAAATAACAAACTAAAATAACAAACCCCAGAATACAGACAGTACAAAAGAAAAGGAACCCACACTATAACTAAAAACCCAAGAAAGGAAGGTCATTAACAGTTAGTATACAGTTAGTTATAAAAAAAATTATGCTTTCGTTTAAGTCAATGAATTAAGGAGATTAGTGAGTCCATTTTAGTAAATGTCTAATTTCTTCTCAGTATGCACAAAGACTTCATCCAGTTCGTTCATAAATCTTTTAGATCATAAGAGCTACTTGGCAACTCTTAGCCGTAAATCATATGCCTCTCTGGCCGTGCCTCCTTCTGCTCCTACTAGGTCTCCGTCCGTCTCTTCTAGGCTGGCTGCCTGGCCTCCACCGTCTTCTTTCTTTGCTGACTCCATAAAGATAAAGGTTCCCTTGCTCGAAAGCCAGTCGAATCCGACTCTAGGGTTGCGGTGCTCATCTCCGTTTCCAAGCCAAAGAGCCAGCGCTGTCCGAAGACATTTCCATGGTCATGTGGCCGGCATGACTAAACACCAAGGTGCATGGAACGCTGTTACCTTCCCACTGAAGTGGTACCTATTTATCTACTTGCAATTTCTTGCTTTCGAACTGCTAGGTTGGCAGGAGCTGGAACTAGAGACGGGAGCTCACTCCGTCATGCGGCACCCGGGTCTCGAAGTGCTGAACTACCGACCTTCCACAGCCTGCAGTTCAGCATCTTAACCACTTGAGCCACCGCAGCTCCATGGGAAATCCTTATTTCAGAAATCAATAATTTTGTACCAACACTGTACACAGACTTCCTGAACCAGCCTCTTGTAACATCCCTGCACCCGCAGAGCTTTCTGTGTTGTACATGTGTTGGGCCTGGTACATTTAAACTCTTCTGCATCTGATGAAGTGAACTTTGACTCACACAAGCATGTTCTGAAATAAATTTTGTTAGTCTTCGAAACCCTCTAGCAAACATTAGAAAAAAATTGTATTCTGGGGTATCTTTCTACCCAGGGGTCATTTCGTAGAAAAAGAGGTGCAGGAGCTCATTAGCATAACTCATTAGCATAACTTATTTGCATATGTCACACCCCCTGACGTCACCAGATGTGTGTCAGAAGGCAACACCCACCGCTCAGGCTCCACTGGACTGTTTTGGATTGCTACCTATTGGGGGGGGGGGGAGTGCAGATCTGTCCTGGCAGAGGAGAGAGAGCTTGTACCTGAATAAAACTTGGTCTTAAAGGTGCCACTGGACTGTTTTGGACTGGTGGACCGGGGGGGGGGCTCTGTAACTTACCTGGCTGCTTCTTGCTCTGACTGAGGGCTGCTGGGAGCAGGGGGCGGGGCCTGTTGCATGTGCCCGCCCCCTGGGCTCTTTACTGCCGGAGCTCCGCTCCTGTGTGCTCCTGCAGGTAATGACCCCTGTTTCTACCCCAATCTAAATTCCTAACGTGTCTTGGAGTAAAAAAAGCCCCACAAAACAACATTTTTTTCTGGCGGCAGAATTCATCATGTTTCACCTGGGGTTTGGACTGAAGCAGGCATGGTTGCAGGAAGCAACGGGGCAGCGTGTCTCTGTTGATTCTCCAGGACTGTTGACCAGGATGTCCTTCTGGAGAGGAAGGCGGAGGTGTGGGAGTGGGGTAGACGTGCTCCGGTGGCCTGCTTCTGACTTGGCTCGCTGATCCCTGGGGGTGGTGTGGGGAGACTGCCGCTCCGTCCTGTGCCATTGATGTCATCCTGTCCCCTGCGCTGATTAACATCTATATGAAAATGCTGGGGGAGGCTGAGGATTTTGAGTCAGATGGTTTGTAGATGATGCCCAACTCTACTGCTGTTCGGCCACTGGGTTGGGTTGGTCTGCGGGAGTCCTGAACAGGTGCCTGGAGAGGGCTGGACGAAGCTGGATCCAGACAAGGCAGAGGTGCCGTTGGTCAGTGAGATGACCGCCTGAGGGACGGAGGAATTGGGCTGTCCTCCTCCTGAAGGAGGAGGTTTGCCACTTGGAAGGGTGGCTGGGTCCTGGCCTATGGTGGGAGGTGCAGGTCTCTGCTGTGGCATGTAAAGGAAAGGCCGGATGTAAATGTTTTAATCCACAGATCAATAATAAATGGCACCTTCTGCTAGCTTTGGTTGATCATGACACCTACAGCCAGTCGTCCAAAAGGGTGGTCTGGACGTAGTTGCGCGCGCTCTGATCCCATCCAGGTTAGATTGCAGTGATGCGTTCCGTGTGGGGTTTCATTTGAACATGTTCTGGAAACCTCATCTGATCCAAAATACGGCAACCGAACCATTGTTGGGGGTTGGTTGCAGGGATCGTAGTACCACCCCCACCCCCCCCCCCCCCCCAGTGCCGGAAGATCCGCACCGGCTGCCCATCTGTTCCTGGGCACAATTCAAAGTGATGCTTCTTACCTCCACTTAAACGTATTATTTTTGTTTAAATACAGGTTTACCACTCGTTTCATTTAACAAAATGCCCAAAGCGTTACAAAACAGAAGGGCCTGAACAAATTTGCACAGTTTACTTAAGACAGAAAAAAAAGCAACAGAAGAAAGTAATTACAGCAACTGTCACTCTGTAATTATCATATTAAAATGTCAGTTTTAACCAATAAATTATATTCAGAAAATATGTGTTGCCTCAATTAGTGCTCAAAGTACTTTGAGCTGAATTTAGTGGGGTTTTCTTGGTTGTTTTTTTTTTACAGAAATTGTTTTTGGCCTCAGTATGGGGAAAGAGAGGGAGACATTTCTCTGTAGAAAAAGTTGCAGGTATCGGTGGGATTCTCCAGACTTTTTGGTTGGGATGGCATTTTCCCTAGCACCGTGGTTTCCTAGACCTTGGAATGTCAGGTTGAAATAGCAGGAAGGTTTTTCTTTTGTCCACTTCTAAGAACACAAGAAGGACCCTGCCAGTGGATAAGACTAGTGGGCACCGTTCGGTGTGAGAGTTCCCCGGGTGGGGAGAAGTCCAGCCATGCCCCATTGGCTGTGCAGGCCAGGGTGGTGAAGGCCCTGAGCTCTTTCAGAGGCCTTAGCCCAGTTTTTAGGTTGACGTTCATTCTGACTCTTTCCAAGGAAACAGCCATTTTTTCCCCTTTGCTGCTGCAGTGAAAAGGGAGGAAATGTCATCTCTGTGCAATTAATTTGCAGTACTGAGCAGGGAGCAAGCCGGGTGGCGGGGGAAGCATTCTTGAGAGCCCGTCGCGTACTGAGGCCAAAGCAAGGCAGAGCTGGCCGAGGTTTTCTTGGGAGGATTTCCCCACAAAATGTGTGCTAGCTCCGGCAAGTACGTGTGTCTTTAGAATTTTTTTTAAATAAACCTCTGTTTTTGCCTTGGGGGGTATTTCACTGGGAAACACAGGCATGTTGACCTTCTATTGCCACTTTGGTGCAGTGATTAAGTGCAGTTTGGTGTAGTGGTGAAGTGCGCAGACTTTAATTTGGGAGAACCGGGTTTGATTCCCCACTCCTCCACTTGCAGCTGCTGGATGACCTTGGGCAAGCCATAGTTCTGGCACAGCTGTTCTTGAAAAAGCAGTTTCTGTCAGAGCTCTCTCAACCCTGCCTATCTCACAGGGGTGCCTGTTGTGGGGAGGGAAAGGGAAAGGAGTTTGTAAGCCGCTTTCAGATTCTGAGTGAAGGGCGGAGTATAAATCCAATCTCTCCTCCTTTTATTAGAGGAATGTGAGTTTAAAATGTCTTAAACTGGTGTAGTGGTTAAGTGTGCAGACTCTAATCTGGGAGAACCGGGTTTGATTCCCCACTCCTCCACTTGCAGCTGCTGGTGTGACCTTGGGCAAGCCATAGTTCTGTCAGAGCTGTTCAGTCAAGGACAGTTCTCTCAGAGCTCTCTCAGCCCCACCAGTTACCTCACAGGGTGTCTGTTGTGGGGAGGGGAAGGGAAAGGAGTTTGTAAGCCGCTCTGAGACTCTGAGTGAAGGACGGGGTATAAATCCAATCTCTTCTTCTTTTATTAGACGAATGTGAGTTTAAAATGTCTTAATTTGGTGTAGTCGTTATATGCACAGACGCTAATCTGGGAGAACCGGGTTTGATTCCCCACTCCTCCTCCACTTGCACCTGGCTGGATGGCCTTGAGCAAGCTGTAGTTCGCTGTTATTGAAAAAGAGCAGTTTCTGTCAGAGCTCCCTCAGCCCCGCCTACCTCATAGGGGTGTCTGTTGTGGAGAGAGGAAGGGAAAGGCGTTTGTGAGCCACTTTGAGACTCCGAGTGAAGGAAATCCAATCTCCTCCTTTTCTTCTTCTTCTTTTGCATGGAATGGCTGCTTTTGTGTCACGCTCATTGCTGCTTGGCTGCCTTGTGCACAGGTTGAGGCAGTTTCTCATGATGCCGAATGAACCAGCAAGGCGGGATATAAATTGAAATTAATAAATAATAAATAAATAAGGAAGTTCTCAGGCTGGGGTTTTGGTTACAGGTGAGAGAAATACTCTCTGGAAAGAATCCTCTTCTTTGGTTCATGCCAGCTTGAGAGGCGGCACTTGAAACTAGATGAAGGAGAGAGATTGAGGTCGGTTGCTTGTGTCTGCAATCATATCCCACTCTTTTTGAAATAGCGTCACCGGCTGCCCTTTGCCACTTGGCTTACTTCACCGAGTTGGTTCTGACCGTGAAGGCCCTTCTTGACCCAGGAGGACCCCGTGCCTTTCCAGGGGCAGGCCCAACTGGTCTCCCCTCAGCACCATTCCCCGCTTCTTCCTTTGCCAAGCCCATCAGATTGGTTGCAGCTCAGCCACGCGCCTTTCTGGCGGTGGACCTGCCCCTCCAGAGCAGCCTCCCGGCGGACGGGAAGAGGGCATCCATCTGGGCAAGTTTTGGGGAGGGCGACGAAGCAGTGCTGTGTCGGAAGGCTTTGGATGGGGGCCGAGAGACAAGTCGGCTATCCTTGTGGTTCTCTTAATTGTTTAGAGACGGGGTTCTCAAATTGGGCTGGAACCCAAAAGTGGGCCGTGTGACTCTCTCACAGGGGGTTGCGAGGACAGGAGGGAGCTGCTGGAGCGGGGAAGCCAGGAAGAGACCCCTGGGAGGAGGGTTGCCAGTTGCGGGTTGGGGAATTCCTGGGGGTTTGGCAATGGATTCTGGGGAGAGGAAGGACCTCAGCAAGATCTACTGCCAAAGCACCGTTGGCAGTCCGGCCCGGGGCATTCCACAGCAACTGGAGAATTTGCCTCCATTTGTCACAATTTTGGATTATGGGCAAGACAGACGTATCAGCGTCCCTAGAGACAATGGCTGCGTCCTGCTTCCTCAGTGACCCTGAGGACTCTTCCTGGGGGCGATGGGACTGTGTGGACAGCCCGTTTGGTGTAGTGCAGGGGTGGCCGAACTCGCCTTAATGTAAGAGCCACACAGAATAAACGTCAGATGTCTGAGAGCCGCAAGACGCGAACAGATATCACACACACATTTTTATTGAGAGATATGCAGATTTGCTTTTTATTAACATTAAATGAGACTGCCAAAAATAAAAACAAAAGGGGTAAAAACAGATATGTATAATGATATTTATTTGTTTCCTATGACATTTGTCTGAGAGAGAGAGAGAGAAAGGTGGAAAGAAAGAGAAAGAGAGAGATAAACCAAGAAAGCAAATAGATAGGGGAGGGAGGGGGAGGAAGGAAGGAAGAGAGACAGAAAGAAAGAGAGAGAGAGAGAAAAACAAAGAAAGCAAATAGATGGGGAGCCTGCCGGGAGCCACACAATATGTGTGAAAGAGCCGTATGCGGTTCCCAGCCACCCCTGGTGTAGTGGTTAGGAGCGCAGACTCTAACCTGGGAGAACCAGGTTTGATTTCCCGCTCCTCCACATGCAGCTGCTGGAGGGACCTTGGGTCAGTCACCAGTTCTCTCAGAGCTGTTCTCTCAACAGCAGTTCTTGAAAGAGCTCTCTCAGCCCCACCCACCTCCCAGGGTGTCTGTTGTGGGGAGGGGAAGGGAAAGGAGATTGTGAGCCGCTCTGAGACTCCTTCGGGTAGTGAAGGGCGGGGTATAAATCCAATCTCTTCTCTTCTTCTGTTTGACATTCTCTTTAACATCAGTTCATACCTTCTCCTAGTACTTGTGTTCTGATACCTTAGTTTCTCCAGATGCTGTATCTTGGCAGAAAAGTCCAGTCACCGGGAAATGTGGCTTAAGTGGCACGTGGCCCCACCCTGGGACTGACAGCTT
Organism: Gekko japonicus; assembly: GCF_001447785.1. NCBI lineage: Eukaryota > Metazoa > Chordata > Lepidosauria > Squamata > Gekkonidae > Gekko > Gekko japonicus. The sequence goes on from NW_015161526.1 coordinate 43,017, forward strand.
TTCTATACCCCAAAAGGGTAGACTGACCCACAGTTCATCTCCACTGGAGAAAAGAAAATCTGTTCGCTTTCCTTGAATTTCCATTCTCGGTGGACTATGGGTGGGTCAGTCTCTCCACCCTTCCTTTTGGGATCTGGTATCCTTAGGAAAGCTTGTCAACATGCTAACCTTCAGGTGGCTTTTGTGGAGACTGTCTGTGGTGAAGTTAATGGGTCTAGTGATGGGTTTAATGAGCCGGTTTGGTGTAGTAGTTAGGAACATGGACTCTAATCTGGGAGAACTGGGTTTGATTCCCCACTCCTCCTCCACAAGCAGCCCGCTGGGTGACCTTGGGTCAGTCACAGTTCTCAAAGAGCTGTTCTCTTAAGAGGAGTCCTCGAAAGAGCTCTCTCAGCCCCATCTACCTCATAGGGTGTATGTTGTGGGGAGAGAAAGGGAAAGGAGATTGTAAGATGCTCTGAGTCTTTGAGGGAAGGGTGGGGTATAAACCCACTCTCCTCCTTTTCTTCCTCCTCCTCGTCTTCTGAGATGTTTCTCTTTCACTCTCCTTTTTTCTTGCCCACTGGAACCCTTTCAGGCTGCTGAGTTATTTGCTTAATGTGTATGGTTTTCCCTAGTAGGGGCTTCTCCAGGAGCCCCTCCCTCTGGATTCACCAGAAGCCCAACGACCCTCGCTGTGACCAAAGGGGGCACTTTCCCGGAAGTATAGGCTGACCCACCCCTAAGCCACCCAGAATGGAAATTCACAGTAATGGAACCAATTTTTCTTTCTTGGGATTCCCCGTCTTAGCCCACTCATAAGAACATAAGAGACGCCAATGTTGGATCAGGCCAAAGGCCCATCCAGTCCAACACTCTGTGTCACACAGTGGCCAGAAATACCAGGTGCCACCAGGAGGTCCACATTAGAAGCCCTCCCACTGTTGACCCCCCCCAAGCACCAAGAAGACAGAGCATCCCTTGCCCCAGAGCCCCTATCTATACCTTGGGGCTAATAGCCACTGATGGACCTCTGCTCCATATGCTCCACTCGATTACAGAGTAGATCATGTGGCCAGGCTGCAGAATTTGCACATCAATCGTGAGAGCACACCTGATATTAGAATCCAGCTAAGTGACCATGAAGTGAATCCTGGGGTCTTGGAAGCATCTTACGGCTCTCGGCATAAGAGACAACCTGCCGCTGATTGCCGTGTTTTCCATTTCCCCCAGAGTAGCTTTTAATAGCTCTTCTGCTTGTTGTTTGCAGAGTCGCCTTAAAGAAGCTGTGCAGTTGCTGGAGGATTTCAAGCATGGGACTTTGCCCCCAGGAGTCACCAACAAAGAGGTAATGAATGAATGGATGGATGAATGATTCACTGTGAAAAGTCCATACAGCAGCTGAAGGGCCTACGGATCCAGTGGTTGTAGGGTTCATCGCCAAGAGCTAAGCAAATCGACGACTGAATGAATCAGATGAACATCCGGTGTGTTCCGAGGGTTTCACTGCACAAAATGGTTTTACAAACTCGCTTGGATAGATGATTGACTGTGGTCCATACCACGGTGTTTAGCTTCTTGTCAGTAGGATCCTGTCCATGTAATTTCTGTACCGCTTAATGTGCCATGGGAATGCTTACGCGATGCTGCAGTTCTTTCTGGTGGTTCCAGACTTCTACAGTCCTAATGTGCTGGTTATGGAATGTACCTTTTTATGTGATTGTCCTGGCTCACTCTGTGTCACCCGCCTTGGGTCCTGGTGAGAAAGGCGGACTTTAACGCAAACAAACAAATAAATAAAAGGTTCTTTGGGATTCTCCATTCTGCTTC
>NW_015161526.1:48562-51100 GCF_001447785.1 Gekko japonicus
AGGAGAAGAAGAGATTGGATTTATACCCTGCCCTTCACTCAGAGTCCCAGAGTGGCTTATGAACTCCTTTCCCTTCCCCTCCCCACAACAGACACCCTGTGAGGTCGGTGGGGCTGAGAGAGCTCTAGCAGAAACTGCTCTTTTTCAAGGACAGCTCTGCCAGAGCTTGTGACTGACCCAAGGTCACATCAGCAGGTACAAGTGGAGGAGTGGGGAATCAAACCCCGCTCTCCCAGATTAGAGTCCGCGCACTTAAACACTACACCACTACAACAAGAAGAGATTGGATTTATACCCCGCCCTTCACTACCCAAGGGAGTCTCAGAGTGGCTTACAAACCCCTTTCTCTCCCCCTCCCCACAACAGACACCCTGTGAGGTAGGCAGGGCTGAGAGAGCTCTGAGAGACCAGCACTGAGAGAACTGTGACTGGCCCAAGGTCACCCAGCTGGCTGCACATGGAGGAGGAAGTGGGGAATCAAACTGGGTTCTCCTTGGTTAGAGTCTGCTGCTCTTAACCACAATACCATAGAATCATAGAATCATAGAATGTTAGAGTTGGAAGGGACCTTGCAGGTCATCTAGTCCAACCCCCTGCACTCTGCAGGAGCATAGCCAAAAGAGAGCCCTACAACATACCTGAAAGATGGTCGTCCAGCCTCCGCTTGAAAACGCCCAGCGAAGGAGCATCCACCACCTCCCGAGGCAGTCTATTCCACTGCTCAACCACTCTTACAGTTAGGAAGTTTCTCCTGATATTTAGCAGGTAACGACTCCCTTGTAATTTCCCCCCATTAGATCTAGTCTTGCAATCCGGAGCAAGAGAGAATAGATCCGCTCCATCTTCTACATGACAGCTCTTCAAATACTTGACGACTGCAATCCTGTCCCTTCTAGTGTTCCCTCTAAGCTGAGTTAGTGTGAGTGAGCTCACAGTTCTTTAGCCTCCGGCTCACACCTTTTTGTCTTCGCTCAGGAAGGTGGGCTCCAGAACGAACTAATTTACGCAGCAGCCAAATTGCTCGCTCACAACTTGAACTAAGCTGAGTTAGTGTGAGTGAGCTCACTATTCTTTAGCCTCCGGTTCACGCCTTTTTGTCTTCGCTCAGGAAGGAGGGCTCCAGAACGAACTAATTTACCCAGCAGCCAAATTGCTCGCTCACAACTTGAATACCCAGTAGCTCAGAAAGTAGCATTTTTGCTCACAAGACTCCACAGCTTAGAGGGAGCATTGGTCCCCTCCATCCTTCCCAAAATGTGGTGCCCAAAACTGGACACGGGACTCCAGTACTTCTGCTGTTGTCTCCATCCTGCCGGTCTTGGGGAGGAGTTGCTGCTGTAATCGTACCACTGGGGGGGGGGCTAGGAAAGTCCCCAGGAACAGTGCCTGTCAAGCCCCCAGCTCTGGGAGGGCCCCTTGCCTGCAATGATCTTTGCCACAAAACTCCTTGGAGCCAGCGGGGCATAGTGGTTAAGGCAGGCAGACTCTAATCCGGAGAACCGGGTTTGGTTCCTCACTCCTCCACGTGAAGCCTCAGAGCTCTCTCAGCCCCACCCATCTCACAAGCAGTGTTCCCCCTAAGCCGAGTTAGTGTGAGCTAGCTCACAGCGTTTTAGCCTCCGGCTCACACGTTTTTGTCTCGGCTCAGGAAGGAAGGAAGGCTGCAGAGCAAACTAATTTTATGCAGTAGCCAAATCGCTCACTCACAACTTTAATGCCAGTAACTCACAAAGTAGAATTTTTGCTGACAAGACTCCACAGCTTCGAGGGAGCATTGCTTAAAAGGTGCCTGTTCTGGGGAGAGAAAGGGAGGCGGCTGTAGAATGTTTTAAGACTCCTGAAGGTAGAGAAAAGCGAGGTGTAAAAGCCTCCTCCTCCTCGGCTCTGCAACAGGGGACCACGGCCTGCTCCATCCCGCAGGCACCTTTGGAGTTCTGCCGCAAGGTGGTGGACGCAAGCACAAAATGGCTGCTGCAGGCGGCAGCGCCAACCACGAAGTCTCAGGGCGTGAGGTTAGGCATGACTCTAATAATAACTCTTCAGCATGTCAGGCAGAAGGACTGTTTAACAAGATGCCATTTAAAATGGACATATGGTTTGAAATTTTTTGTCTTGTATGCGCACAGCTTACCTTCAGTCACACAGTGAAGATCTTTGCGCTGTGGCGGCAGCTGACGCCAAAGCAATTTCGAAAAGCACAGTCTGCCCAGCTCATTATATCGCCAGTGGCCGGTCAGAGGTCCTGCTGGGCAAAAGCCCCGCCTGGCCCTAAAAACACTTGGCAGACGCCAGGAGAGGTGCCCGGGGGTGCCTGCTCTACGACGCCTTCCTCCTGGCAGCCTAAATTCCTGCAAGGAGGCACCTTCTCTGCCCTGTGGCTGCCCCCCCCCCCCGCATCCGCACCAGGCTGGGAGAAGCCCTCCTCGCAAGGGTGTTTGGATCGGGCTCCCCGGAGTGACCCTTGTCTGAGTCATTCCCGGCTGCTTCAGCTGAAGCTTCCTTGGGAGGAACGTTGTGAGGCTTAATGAATTAACAAGG
>NW_015161526.1:51147-58374 GCF_001447785.1 Gekko japonicus
CTGCTGTGGCTGCTGCTCTCGCGCATCGCCGCTGGCCTGTTGGTCCCTTTAAATTTACTTGGGTGTAACTGGGAAGCACTCTGAGGCAGTGCCTGGCCGTGCAGCTTTTCCCACCCCGGCCATTCATGTCCTCCTGATGTCTTCCAAGTCAGCACGGGTGTCTCCGTACATGATGCCGAAGGGGCTGCTGAAGACCACCCAGGGCCAGAGAACCTTTGGGGAGCGGCTGGTGGCCGAGCATCCGGCGGGCTGGTCTTGAGGAGGGGGGGGAGCAGCGGGAAGGAAGGGGGCAGGCCAGTCTCTGCCGTCCAGGGAGGGTGGCCACTCACGCTGAGGTCCCTCAAAACCAACAGCTTGAATTGTGCCCCAAAGGCAGGCAGCAAGGAGCCGGGGCAGTGAGACGGGACTGCTTTCTGGAGACCCACTGCCCGCTGGAATGCGAAGAGGTGCCCTTGTACTCGGCAGTTTGACCTTTTGGTTTGGGTGTGGGATGGGGATTGGGGGAGAAGGAGCTCAGGGGCAGGCGGAAGGGCGGACGGGTGACCTCGTCCTGCGTGACCTGCGACCCCCGCTTTGCCCGAGCCGGGCCTTGGCAGCTCCTGGGCTCCAACCCTAACGGTATCTTTTGTTTTTCCAGCTTTGGAAAGCGCAAAAAATAAAGCAGGTAACGCAATTTTTTTGTTTGCTTATCCTTCTGCTTCTCCTGTCGCTGCCGTCCTCTTCTGGATCCCAATCCGTGCATCTTAGAATCCATCGCGCTGATACTGACGCTCCCCTTCAGCTCCGTTTCCAGACGGCTGCGGTCTAAACCTCACTGCTTTGTTTGCTGGGTGTCCCGGCCTGTTGATGGGCTGGACTTTCTCTGTGGAAGTCTCCAGAGAGAGGCGGGCTACAAATAACAAACAAACATCATGTTTAATAGGTAAAGGTAAAGGTTCCCTTGTTCGAAAGCCCGTCAAGTCTGACTCTAGGGTTGCGGTGCTCATCTCCGTTTCAAAGCCGAAGAGCCAGCGCTGTCCAAAGATGTTTCCGTGGTCATATGGCCGGCATGACTAAACACCAAGGCGCACGGAACGCTGTTACCTTCCCACTGAAGTGGGACCTATTGATCTACTTGCAATTTCTTGCTTTCGAACTGCTAGGTTGGCAGGAGCTGGAACCAGAGATGGGAACTCACTCCGTCATGCGGCACCCGGGTTTGAACTGCTGAACTACTGACCTTCCACAGCCTGCAGTTCAGCGTCTTAACCACTTGAGCCACCGCAGCTCCTTTAATACTTTATGCCTATTTCCAGACTGCTGAATTCTGGTGTTGGCTGCACTGACTGACTTTGGTTGATCTTGCCCCGAGTCCCAGAGAGAGGGGGGGTGGGGGGCAGGGTATAGATGGCAGAAACAAAAGCGGCTGCTCTTTGCCCTCCACCAGAAGTGGAAAGTACAGCTTTTTGTTAGCTTGGTGGGAGGAGAGAAGAAGCGGCCTTTGGTTTCCTTTTGCCCTGTCCAGATGGAGACCCACTTCCACATGTTCCGGGGGAGAAAGGCAAGGCGTGAATGAACATAAGAGCGTAAGAGAAGCCAATGCTGGATCAGGCCAATGGCCCATCCAGTCCAACACGCTGTGTCACACAGTGGCCAAAAATACCAGGGGCCATCAGGAGGTCCAGCAGTGGGGCCAGGACATTAGAAGCCCTCCCACTGTTGCCCCCCCCCCCAAGCACCAAGAAGACAGAGCATCCCTTGCCCCAGAGTTCCTATCTATACCTTGTGGCTAATAGCCACTGATGGACCTCTGCTCCATATGTTTATCTAATTCCCTCCTGGAGCCCTCCGTGCTTGTAGCCACCTCCACCTCCTACGGCAGTGAATTCCATGTGTTCATCACTCTTTGGGTGAGTGAAGGTCATCAATAACTGGCCGCTGAGATCCGGGAGGGCAGGAGAGCAAGGGAGTCCGAGTCCAGGCTGGGCCCTGCCCACGCTTCTGCCCCTGGCAGGCGCTGTGTCTCTGCTGCATGCCCGGAGGGTGCACCCCCTTGGCTGCTCACCCTGCCTCTGTCTCTATCCCTCTGCAGGCCATCATCCACCCAGACACCGACAAGAAGATCTTCATGCCTTTCCGGATGTCAGGTATGGCTCAGGCCGCTCTGCTCGTTGTTCCAGGCCTGGTTGCCCTTCTCCGGTGCTCCTTCCTTCTGCTCCGTGCGCTTCTCAGTGCCGCAAGGGATCTGTTCAGGCTGCCGCAGTTTTTCTCTGGAGCTGTTCTGGGCTGGCATGTCACTGGGGATGAGGAAACTACTGGGGGGGGGGCTCGCATGAGCACATGAAGCTGCCTTACGCTGGATCAGGCCGCTGGTCTATCACATTCAGTGTTGTCTACCCAGACTGGCAGCAGCTGTCCAGGGTCTCAGGCAGAGGTCTTTCACATCACCTGCTCCCTGGTCATTTTTAACTGGAGAGGCCGGGGATTGAACCTGGGACCTCCTGCATGCCAAGCAGAGGCTCTAACCACTGGGCCTCAGCCCCTCCCCAAGAGGCTCATTCCTCTTGACATTGTCTCTAGGGCAGTGTTCCCTCTAAGCTGAGTTAGTCTGAGCTAGCTCACCGTTTTTTAGCCTCCAGCTCACACATTTTTAACCTTTTGATACTGTCCATGGGGACGGCAAAGGATGAGATGGTTAGACAGTGTCATAGATGCAACGAACATGAAGTTGAGCCAACTTCAGAGGATGGCGGAAGACCAGAAGGCCTGGCGTGATCTGGTCCATGGGGTCGCGAAGAGTCGGACTCCACTGTGCGACTGAAGAATAACAACACACATTTTTGTCTTAGGTCAGGGAGAAATGGCTCCAGAGCAAACTAATTTATGCAGTAGCCAGATCGCTCGCTCACAACTTAAATGCCAGGAGCTCACAATGTAGAATTTTCGTTCACAGGACTCCACAGCTTAGAGGGAGCATTGCTCTAGGGTATGTCTGACATTAGCCGTGGTCGTGACCGCTGGCGTCATATTGGTGTTGCTAATTGTTCTGCCTGGTGCCTGGGGGAAACTCTGTTTCCCTGGCAGCCCCCTCTAGGAGCGTGGAGGCATCCAGTCCATTGCTGGCGGCATGTCTGGAGAGGGATGGCATGGCCAGTTTTTTCTTGGGAGGGGAATGACATGCCCAAGTGCCCTGGCGTGGCAAAGCCAGTTGTGGGGAACGGTTGGGGAAGGGGCTGCTGGTTTCTTTCCTTCATCCTGCACCTGAGGAGCAGCTTCACCGTCAGCACGAAAGAACATGAAACTTTTTGGAGGGGGCGGCCCCAGTAAGGCCCCCTCCCCCCCGCTTCTGTTGCTTCCCAAAATATGCCAAACAGAATTGTTACGGAGTGGAGCTGTGGCGTGGTGGATCGGCTCAGGAGGTCCCCCCCCCCCGCTAAAGATAACGTGTGTTTTTCTTCCAGTTCTTCAATCCCAGCTGCCCTGCGTTATGTTGTTTAACTAGGGATTTTTGCTGGTAGACTCAGTTGTTTGTTACCATCTTTCATAATCTGCTTGCTGACTGACGGGCATAGCTTTGTTTCGCTATTAGAATCAACAGCTATCATTCAAATGCCATCCTATTTGGTAACCCGCTTACTGATTGGCTGAAGGGTTCTGTCACGCTTGTGATCGGCCAGAAAGGCTGGCCGGAAGAGAAAATAAGCAAGTAAAGAAAATAAGCAAGCACCTTTTTAATGTTTAATTACTAATTGGTTTTATGACTTATACTATTTATTGTTACTTCTGTAGTTTTATCTTGTTTTTAGCCGCCCTGAGCAGGCCATGGCTGGGAGAGCGGGGTATAAATATAATTAACTAGCTAACTAAATAATAAATAGATAAATAAAATGTCCCCCCCCCTCCTCTCTTTTCCCCATAGGTTACATTCCTTTTGGAACACCCATTGTAAGTATCTGAGGATCCCTTCACCATCTTGCTTTCGTTTAACAGTAAAATGCATTTTTGTTGCTTGCTCACCGGTCTCCCAGTCCCAGACGGCTTCACAGAATTCAGGACTCCGTTGAGCGCAGAAGTGCCTTGATGGATTCCAAGGGGCCTCCCCTTCTGCTTACCTGTTTGCCTAAGGCTCCTCCTTCCGTGCTTTGGATGGGGGTGGGTGGGGTCTGGAGATCCTGAGCCTTGTGTTCAGTGCAGTTTTGCTTTGCAAGAATCCACACGGCATCCCAGTGGCACATTCTGCTCTCTTTCCTCAGCCCCCCCCCCCCCCCCGCGCTGTCTGTATCCCTCTTCAGAATACAAAGGAAACGGTCCCAAGGAAAGTATTTAACTGGGATGATGGGAGTGATGTGGCAGAGTTTAGGGTAAAAGGACACAGGGCCAGAGTTTGGGGTGCGGGGCAGAAGTGGGCACCATTTTGAGCACATGAAGCTGCGCGACACTGAATCCACCCATTGGACCATTGAGGTCAGAAGGGTCTCCTCAGATGGGCAGCGGTTCTCTGGGTCTTTAGCGTCACCTGCGACCTCTTTTGAGCTAGAGATGGTGCTGGGGGCTGCAGGCTCCAGAGCAAACCGATTAATGCAGCGGCCCAATCGCTCGCTCACAGCTTTAATGCCAGTGGCTCACCAAGTAGTGCTTTTGCTCTCGAGACTCCGCAGCCTAGAGGGAGCCTTGCTTGAGACTCCCGGGATGCTAGCAGTATGGTCTGTCCACTCGCCTCACGCTCTCTCTACCACTGGCGCCTGGGTTTGGGCCACCGTGTGACACAGAGAGTTGGACTAGATGGGCCATGGGCCTGATCCAACATGGCTTCTCTTCTGTTCCTGTGTTCACTGAAGGCCCTCAGTCAGGAATTGGACAGGCAGTGTTTGGCCCAGCACTTTGGAACCCACTAGTACCTACACATCAGTGCCATTGGTCTAGAATCTGTTGAGGGCTTGACTCCAGCAGTGAACATCTGGGAATCCACATAGGCTCCTTGCCAGGGCTCTGGGAAGTTGCGCTCCCAGGGGCGGGGTGGGGGGGCTGATCACTTTTCTGGAGCTCGTGCCCCGAGGGCCTTCCCGGTCGGTTGCGCCTTCAGGGGTCTCATTTGGGTCCCCTGCTCTGCCCTGCTTCATGGCACCCCGGATCTTAAATCGTGGCCAGCTGCTTCGGGAGAGCGATTGGATTTGGGGTGCTCTTTCTCTGTGGCCGTTCCCCTCCCCCACTAGGCCACATGGCCGGAGGCATCTGGCCCTTTCCAGAAGGCTCCCGGGAGGCTGTTGGTGGCGCCGTTCCCAGCATCGAGAGGGGAAAGGTGTCCGTATTTATGTTTAACATTCGGGTGGTAATCTGTAATTAACTGTGGGGGAAAGTTAAACACAAATTGGAGTTAGCAATCAGGTTGACACCGAAATCGGCCCGGATCCAGATCTGTCAGATGAGCTGAGAGCTGTCAGCAGGGACCGTTTTTTGCTTGCTGCAAATGATAAACTGGAAGCTCTTGTCATGAGGGAAGGGAGAAAAAACACGATTTCTCAAATGTTACATTTTAATTTTAACATTTATGCCAATTGATCTGTGAAATGTAGTGACATAATTGGCAGGCCTGCTCTCTCCGGCTGAGTCTGGAACGGAGCGTACTGTGGGGGGGTGGGGGTGGAGAGAGAGAGAGCTGGGAGGGGCTGGGAACTCCCCCCCCCGTCTCTCGGCAGCTCTTCGCCGCCTGCCCTGCAAGGAGGGCCGAGGGCTCACACCCGCCTGGCATATCAGGGCACGGTGTCCACTGTGGCAGTCTGGAGCGGGGGTCCCCTGACGTGGTGCCTACAGGCACCTTCCCTGGCACTCACCAGGTGTTTTTAGGAAGCAGGTGGGGCTGTTGTGCGGCAGGACATCTGCTTGGCCATTAGAGAGCTGATCGGCTGTGCAGGTTGCAATAATTAACTTTGTTGTAGCGGTGGATGCAGTTTGTAAGAAATCCTCTCCCACTCCTCTTTCTCTGTGTACCTTTGAAACTACCCCCACCCCCTTTCCCCGGCACTTTGGCTGCCTCTGTGGTTGGCTCCGCCTCCCGAGGCACCCTGGGTCAGGATTCCAAAGGTGCTCTGAAGCTGAAAAAAGGTGGGGGCGCCCTGGTCTGGCAGGTAGGCGGAGGAGGAGACTGCTTGGGGCCCCTTTGGTGTAGCGGTTAAGTGCGCGGACTCTAATCTGGGAGAACCGGGTTTGATCCCCCACTCCTCCAGTTGCAGCTGCTGGAGGACCTTGGGCAAGCCGTAGTTCTGATAAGAGCTGTTCTTGAAAAAGAGCAGTTTCTGTCAAGAGCTCTCTCAGCCCCACCTACCTCACAGGTGTGCCTGTTGTGGGGAGGGGAAGGGAGGGGAGTTTGTGAGCCACTCTAAGACTCCTTTGGGTAGTGAAGAGCGGGGTATGAATCCAATCTCCTCCTCCTCGCCTGGCCTTGCCCGTCCATTCAGGTGGGAAGGGAGGTAGGCCGCTTCCGCAAGAGCTGGCGAGTGGAAGATCCACATGCTTGGCAGGCCTCCAAGGGGGTCGGAGTCCTCCGCTCTGGAGCGGGGAGATCTGGACCTTGGTGGGGCAGGCCGACACCTCTTTAGGAAGAGATCTTGTGCCATCCCAGCGTGGTTTGGAAAGAAGGGAGCCGGACGCTCTTGCGCCGAACAGCTGCGTGATGGGCGGAAACTGGCCAGAGGAAGCATTTCCCAGTGTGAAGATGCAGGAGGGTGAAGACTCCACCTGTGGAATTTCCACCCATCCTGCAACTTCCAGGCAAACCGGTGGACATTCTAGACTCCTCTCCGTTTAAGTCTGTGGTGGTTGTGTTAATCTGGCGGCTAATGCCCGCGTTGACTCTTGAGGGGCTGTGAAGTTTGCCCCCCACCCACCCAGTCGGTGCGCCAGGGCAGGTGACAGTCCCCCCACCCCCAACGTCTGTGCAGGCGCTTCTGACGCGTGCGTGGTGCAGCCATTTCTGGAGGTTTGGGTCCCCCCCCCCAGTTTGTTTTCTTCTTTAGATTTTTTCCCCTGCTGCCAGTAATTAGCTGTATGTTCTTTGACAGACTCCTGCCCATATGGAGAGCTTGCATTCAATGTGCCTCTTACAGGCACATAGCTCCTTCTCCCACCCACCCCCCGCCACCCCCCACCCTGTGCCTCTTACAGGCACATAGCTCCTTCTCCCACCCACCCCCCGCCCCCCCCCCCCCTGTGCCTCATGATGGAGAGGCAGCTGCCTCCTCTTCAGCCACA
>NW_015161526.1:58757-64199 GCF_001447785.1 Gekko japonicus
CTCCTCCTCCTCCTCCTCTTCTTTTTCTTCTTCTTCTTCTTCTTCTTCTTCTTCTTCTTCTTCTTCTTCTTCTTCTTCTTCTTCTTCTTCTTCTTCTCCTCCTCCTCCTCCTCCTCCTCCTCCTCCTCATCCAAAAGGGCAGTAGCAGCGGCACTGAGGCAGGGTGTGTGTGTGGGGGGCTCAGCTCTCCAGACCGTGCCCCAGTTGTTGTCAGAAGGAACTGCCCCCCCTCCTCGTGGGCGCGAGGGAGGATTGTGGGGGATTGCCCAGAGCACTTGTGTAGCGGCGGCACTGATGGGAGGGGGAGACGAGGGGCTAGCCCTGAGCCGGATCCTCCTCCCTCCGAGACGGGTAGGGTGGGGTGCGTGGATCGCGTTCAGGTGGAAATGGGCCTGGTCAACAAATGGGGTCCAAGAGGACCAGCCAGCAGTGGGAGGAAGGAGCAGAAGCGTCACTCATGTTCCCCTCCAGAGCCAGGCCCCAGGCCCTGCTGCACACGCGAGTCCTGGCCAGGCAGTCGCCTCCTCTGGGTAGGAGGGGAAGGAGCAGAAAGGGAGGGGGCCGCCCCACCAGTCTCGGAGGGGTGATCTTCCCAGAGTTGTCCTCCTGGGAGAGCCACCGGTCCCCTCTCACAGCAGGGGGTCCTTCATCACAGACTGGCTTGTGGGCTTCAGAAGACACAGCGGCATGGTGGTTACTGGGGGCTGGAGCCCGCTGCTGTTTGCTCTGTTGTCCCAAGAGCAGCCTTCTTTACCCAGAGAGTGATTAAAACCTGCAATTCGCTGCCAGAGGATGTAGTGAGGGCCACAGACGTAGATGGCTTTAAAAGGGGATTAGGCAGATTCATGGAGGGGAGAGAGGCCCACCAGTGGCTAGTAGACATGCTGACTAAAGGGAACCTCCGTGTTCACCTCTGATTCCCAGAGCCAGGAGGCAACATTGGGGGAAGGCCTCGGCCTCTCTGCCCTGTTGCTGGCCTCCAGAGGAATTGGCTGGACCCTGTGTGAGACAGGAGGCTGGACTAGGTGGACCCTCACTGGTCTGATCCAGCAGGGCTCTTCTGATGTTCGGCCTCTCTGGCCTGTTGTCGGCTCTCCAGAGGGACTGGCTGGCCCCTGTGTGGGACTGGCGGCTGGACTACAGGGACCCTCCCTGGTCTGACCCAGCAGGGCTCTTCTGACGTTCTTCTCAGGGGAAGGCCTCGGCCTCTCTGCCCTGTTCTTGGCCCTCCAGAGGAACTGGCTGGCCCCTGTGTGAGACGGGAGGCTGGACTAGGTGGACCCTCACTGGTCTGACCCAGCAGGGCTCTTCTGGTGTCCTTCTCAGGGGAAGGCCTCAGCCTCTCTGCCCTGTTGCTGGCCCTCCAGAGGGACTGGCTGGCCCCTGTGTGAGACGGGAGGCTGGACTAGGTGGACCCTCCCTGGTCTGACCCAGCAGGGCTCTTCTGGTGTCCTTCTCAGGGGAAGGCCTCAGCCTCTCTGCCCTGTTGCTGGCCCTCCAGAGGGACTGGCTGGCCCCTGTGTGAGACGGGATGCTGGACTAGATGGACCCTCACTGGTCTGACCCAGCAGGGCTCTTCTGATGATCTTATCAGGGGAAGGCCTCAGCCTCTCTGCCCTGTTGCTGCCCCTCCAGAGGGACTGGCTGGCCTCTGTGTGAGATAGGAGGCTGGACTAGGTGGACCCTCCCTGGTCTGACCCAGCAAGGCTCTCCTGATGTTCTTCTCAGGGGAAGGCCTCGGCCTCTGCCCTGTTCCTGGCCCTCCGGAGGAACTGGCTGGCCCCTGTGTGGGATAGGAGGCTGGACTGGATGGACCCTCAGTGGTCTGATCCAGCAGGGCTCTCCTGGTGTTCCTAACCTGAGCAGAGTGCCCACCTCTCTCCAGTTGTTTGGGACTGTCTTTCAGATCCACCTCTTGAGCATATCAGCAAGTGGGAGAGTGCAGAAGCAGGCTGGTGATGGAAAGTGCCCTCAAGTCTCAGCCAACGTATGGCAACCCTGCAGGGTTTTCAAGGCAAGAGAACAAAGAGAGGCACTCTGCCGTTGCCTGCCTTTGTGTCACACCCCTGGGCTTCCTGGGTGGTCTCCCATCAAAATACTAACCAGGGCCGACCCTGCTTAGCTTCCGAGGTCTGACCAGGTTGGGCTAGCCTGGCAAATGATGGAGCTCTTATCCCAGAGTCATGTAAAGAGGCCCAAGGCGGGCCGGTGTCTCTCTTCTTTGGGTTTCCTGCTTGTTGGGGCGCTGAGCTGCTGTGAGTCATCCCCACCCTCATGAGCAGCTCCCTCCAAGGCCACCGGCACGGCCCGAGGCACGCACGCCACAGCGGTCCTCATCCCTTGGCCCTGAAGCTTTTGTGTTTCAATTGTAAGACTGTATTTATGTATTTACTTACTTTCGTACTTTACTCGCAGAGACTCAAGGCAGATTACAGTTCAGTCAGACAGCATAAGATGCCCGACCAGCGATGCAGCGGGATCACAGAATTAGGAAACCAGGCAAACAAAAAACGCCTAGAGCTTGACATAAGACAGAAAGTGGATTGCAAAGGTAGAGGACAATGCAGTGGAAACGGGATGATGCATGCAATGAACACGGCAACAGAACGCACTCCTCTTCCCTCGTAAAAGCATCCTCCTGGGCTGTTCTGTTCTACTACAGTTCTAATCTCCGTAGACTTTTCAGCTTTGTATAACAGTGTACAATGTTATCAACGGTAGCCCCATCCCAGTTGTTCATTCTTCCCTGAAATCTTTCTCTTCCTCTTTCAGGTTGTTGGTCTTCTCTTGCCAAATCAGACGTTGGCATCCACCGTCTTTTGGCAGGTATGGATTCTGTCACTCCGGTTCTTGCTGCTTCCAAAACACCCACTGATATTTTTTTCCACCCCAGTCTTTTTGTCCTGTGGGGCCAGTGGCTACTCGCTGTGGCCCTTGACTTTCTCTGAAGGAGGGGCCCTTTTTGCATCCACCTGGTGAGGACTTGTTTGGATAAGTCAGGTCTTCCAATCAGGATCGTCCCAGAGGGCAGCCCTGTGTTGGTCTGCAGTAGAAGATCTGGACTCGAACCCAGTATCTGACGATGGGAGCTTTGACTCTCTCTCAAAAGCTTATTCCCCCCCCCCCTAAATTTTTTTGGTCTCTAAGGTGGTACTCAACTCGGATTTAATCTTCCCGTACAAGTTGTCATGCAGCCTTGTCCTGTAACCTTTTGGTGCAGTGGTTAAGTGCGCGGACTCTAATCTGGGAGAACCAGGTTTGATTCCCCACTCCTCCGCTTGCAGCTGCTGGATGACCTTGGGCAAGCCGTAGTTCTGTCAGAGCTGTTCTTGAAAAAAAGAGCAGTTTCTGTCAAGAGCTCTCCCAACCCCGCCTACCTCACAGGGTGTCTGTCTGTTGTGTGGAGGGGAAGGGAAAGGAGTCTGTAAGCCGCTCTGAGACTCCTTTGGGTAGTGAAGGGTGGGGTATAAATCCAATCTCTTCTTCTTCTCCTTCTCCTTCTCCTTATTGCTGGTCCTCTGTGCTGTCAGCAGCTGGGCGGCTGCAGAGGGACCCCCTCCCCTCCCCTCTGGACCTCTTCCTGGAGGTGGAGAGTGTAGCCCCCCCCCGTTCTCTTCCTCCCCCCAGATCTTCGCCTTTCCCCCAGCATCACGAAGGGAAGAAATGAGAGCCCAAGGAGGAAGAGGGCAGGGCCCTTGGTTATCCTACCTTTGCAGCAGAACCCAGCTGAGGGGTGGGCTCGGTGGAGTGGAAGCTGTTCCGTCCGGGAAGGCAAAGGCTTCGAACCCGATGCCCACGGGCCTCCGGTGGAACCCAGAGGCATTGCGGAGAGCCCCCTTTCCACAGGCCTTTCAGCTCCACGGAGGTGGCGTCTGTCCTGGGCATCCCAGGGGGCCTCCCTCGGAATGGGTCCCACGTTTGCCTGTCTGGGTCTTCGGGGACGCTGGCCCCAGGCCTGCCGCTGCAGAGGTTGCTTATGGAGGGGCATTTATGAGCCACCGCAGGTGCAAGGCAGCTTACAAGCAGAAATAAAATGGACATTGACAGTACTGAAACCAAAGGTGTGGGGTGCTTTCTGATCCAGTCATTCAGCCTCGTGAAAACGTTAGCAGGGGGTCCTTGGAAACAAGGTTTTTGGAGAGGAGGAGAAGAAACATTCTAAATGAAGAAGAGAAGAAGAAGAAGAAGGGGAGGAGGAGGAGGAGGAGAGTGGATTTATTCCCTGCCCTTCGCTCGTAGTCTCAGAGCGGCTGCGTTTTGCAGCCAACAGCCACGAAGGGCTCCCCGGTGTTGGGGCCAAGGCTCCCTCTAAGCTGCGGAATCTTGTGAGCAAAAATTCTGCTTTGTGAGCTCCTGGCCTTAAAGTTGTGAGCGAGGGATTTGGCTGCTGCATAGATTAGTTTGCTCTGGAGCCCTCCTCCATGAGCTAAGACAAGAAAGAATGTGTGAGCCGGAGGGGGCTAAAAAACTGTGAGCCAGCTCCCATTAACTCCGCTTAGAGGGAACCCTGGTTGGGGCTTGCCTGGTCTCTCTGCTGTCGTTCCCCCACCACCACCAGAGCACCAGTCCTTGCCAAGCCCGGGCAGCTGCTCCCCCTTCTTGCCAGCCAGCTGCCGGTCCTCATGGGGCAGGCGGAGGACACTGGCGCTGGGAGGGGGTGCCCCTGCAGCCCCAGCACACAGCCCGCAAGAGCTGGCGACGGCCCGCAAGAGCCGGGAGTGGCTTCAGAGCAGGATGCCCTCGCCTGCCCCCCCCCGTGCCCTTCTCTCGCTCCCCCCCCCTCGATCATGGAAGGAGTCGTCTGGCGTGGGCACAAAATTTCCCTTCCCCATGCGAGGAGACGGAACCAGCAGTGCTGCTTCCCGGCCCGTGTGTCTGAGACAGACTCTTCCTTGGCAGCGGCTCCTGCAGCTTGCGTGACCTGCTTTCCCCCCTCCCTCTCGCCCAGACGACTGATGCTTTCTCCCCTCCCCCCCCCTTCTGTCTTGTCCTTAGTGGTTGAATCAGAGCCACAATGCCTGTGTCAACTATGCAAACCGAAACGCAACAAAGGTGAGTGGGCACGCCATGTCCGAGCCGGGTCTCTGTAGCCAGTCTGTGTCTCCGTCTCCCCCTCCTCCTCCTCCTCCTGGGAGCTTATGGGTAATGGCGGCAGGGCTGGACCTTTGTTGGGGCTGTCCTGGGTGTGGCCGACTGGGTGAGAAAGGTCCCAGGGACCCTTTGGGAGTGTGTCTGGGCCGCTCGTGCCATTGCTGAGGTCCGGGAGCCGCTGCGCTGCTGGCTCCACCCCTGAGGATCACCCCTCACCTCTGGTGCAGCACCGTTTTGCCTGCCTCGCAGGTGGGGAGGCACCCGTGCTTGCGTCTCAGTTCCTGTCTCTGCATGCAGATGGTCCTGGGCCCAGGGCTTGGCCTCCCCAGGTCCAGGCCCTCGCTCGGAAGA
>NW_015161526.1:64235-64920 GCF_001447785.1 Gekko japonicus
GCGGAAGAGCTGGGAGAGATCCCTGTCTGTCTGGGGCTCAGATACTAGTTGACGGAGACTATGCCAGGCTCAAACGTCTCACTCTGTAGGAGGCCGTGCGAGCTCCGAAGGGCATGTTAGATTTTACCAAGGGGAGGGGTCTGGCATCAGCTCCGGGTTGGGGTCTTGGGATTCTTGATAGCACTGGGGGGGGGGGGTTAAAAAAAAGATTTTGCTGCCTGGAAGCTGATCCAGGGCAGAGCTTCCCCCCGGCTCCTAATAACTTTTAATTCTGAGCTGAACTTACATTTTTGGATTGACCTTTTCCTTTTCTTTCTGCAGCCTTCCCCAACGTCCAAGTTCATCCAGGGCTACTTGGGGGCCGTCATCAGTGCCGTCTCCATAGCCGTGGGTAACACTTTCGTGGTCTCCTCTCTGAGTCTGTGCTCCGAATGCTTCTCGCTCACGGGTGCCTTCTCCTCGGCCAGCCGCCGTGCCCTTGACCCCCCCCCCCCCCCCCCCATTGGGTCAGTCACAAGCTCTGGCACAGCTGTTCCTGAAAGAGCAGTTTGTGTCAGAGCTCTCTCATGTTATGCCAACTCCTCCAGGAAATTCCTGGAGACCCAATCCAAGTTATCTACCAAGGAAGTTGGGTGGTTGTGGCTGTGCGTAAGTTCTATACCAGTCTATACAGAGGTCAGATGGC
>NW_015161526.1:65119-65296 GCF_001447785.1 Gekko japonicus
GTCATACAAAATCAGAATCACACACACAGTTATACAAGCTCCTTAGTTACAATAGTACATCAGAACAATTACAGCATAGAAAATAACAAAAGCATCAAAATGGGGATGACACAATGGGGCACGGCTATACTCATCTGAGGTCCAAGCTGAAGAAGAACTCTCCTCCTTGGAAGGATG
>NW_015161526.1:66399-72294 GCF_001447785.1 Gekko japonicus
CGGGGTATAAATCCAATCTCTTCTTCTTCTTCTTCTAAGCTGAGTTAGTGTGAGCTAGCTCACAGTTTTTTAGCCTCTGGCTCACACATTTCTGTCTTAGCTCAGGGAAGATGGCTCCAGAGCAGACTAATTGATGCAGCAGCCAAATCACTCACTCACAACTGTAGTGCCAGCAGCTCATAAAGTAGAATTTTTGCTCACAAGGACTCCACAGCTTAGAGGGAACATTGGCACCAGTACTTTAATAGAACCGCTGATCCCCATGTGTGTGTGCATCTTGCGCTGGAGGGATGACAGTGATTGAGTTTCTCAGGCAGGTACTTATTCCATCTCTGCGGATGTCAGAAATAGAGAAGAAAGCACCTTTTTCTTTGTTTTCCAGGTTCAGAGGCCGTGGGCCTCATTATGGGCTCTTCCGTCAATTAGCAGCCCCTCACCTCCCAGGGCGAGCCCATTAGGACTAGGTGACCTGAAAACACAGGCCCTTCCCCACACCCTGCAGTGGTCTGCTGAGGCCTCGCATTAATTAAAGCCAGTTCCCCCCTCTGTGCGCTCAGCAGCCTGGTGTCAGGACGAGAGCAGAGCGGCCGATCCCGCAAGGCGCTGAGATCTGGCTTGATGGTTAACCGAGGGGGTCCCCAAAACGGAACGATGGGGCCAGGACCTTGGAAGCGTCCAGAGCAGCTGGCCTGGCCTCTGCCTCTTTCCTTGGCCCCTGGCTGAGATCCTACGCAGCCTGCAGTGTCTGTTTCCGAAAGCAGCGCAGTTTAGAAAAGAGACAGCTGAGAAGGGACATGACAGACGTGTGTAAAATTATGCACGGAGTGGAGAGAGTTGACAAGGAGAGATTTTTCTCCCTCGACCAAAATGCTAGAACTCGGGGGCATCCAGTGAAGCTGATGGGCAGTAGGTTCACAATGGACAAAAGGAAATACTGCTTTACACAGAGAGTGATTTTTACACAGAGAGTACTTTTCTCCCTTTCTCACAATATAAGAACTCGTGGGCATTCAATAAAATTGCTGAGCAGTCAGGTTAGAATGGATAAAAGGAAGTCCTTCTTCACCCAAAGAGTGAGTAACACTTGGAATTCACTGCCACAGGAGGCGGTGGCGGCTACAAGCATGGACAGCTTCAAGAGGGAATTGGATAAGCATATGGAGCAGAGGTCCGTCAGTGGCTATTAGCCACAAGGTATAGATAGGGGCTCTCGGTCTGGGGCAAGTGATGCTCTGTATTCTTGGTGCCTGTGGGGGGGCAACAGTGGGAGGACTTCTGGAGTTCTGGCCCCACTGGTGGACCTCCCGAGGGCACCTGGTATTTATGGCCACTGTGTGACAGAGTGTTGGACTGGATGGGCCTTTGGCCTGATCCAACATTGGCTTCTCTTGTGTTCTTATGATTACAATGTGGAATTCACTGCTAGAGGATGTCGTGATGGCCACAAGCATAGACAGCTTTGAAAGGGGTTTAGACACGGAGGAGAGGTCCATCAGTGTCCAGCAGCCACGGTGACTCAAGGGGAGCTCCAGGTTCAGGGGCACCAGACCTCTGAATACCACCAGTGCCAGGAGGCAGCATCAGGGGACAGCCTCTTGCCTCTGTGCCCTCCAGAGTCCCTGGCTGACCACCGTGTGAGAAGAACACAGGACGCGGGACTAGAAGGACCCTCCTCATGGGTCGGAGCCAGAGGGGCGCTTCTCGTGTCCTTACAGCCACTCCCGCCCTGGCCCATTTGGAAGGGGCTCCCACAACGACCCATTTTCCTCGGCCTGCCCTTTCCTTGGGTTTTCACTGTTCTGTCTCTGAGAGCCAAGAAGGGTCTCCTGCAGAGTGGAAATTCACAAAGGGGGGGGGCGCACACGGGGCTAAGACTTGTATTCCTGCAAAACCAGGGAGAGCAACGTTGGACTGCCCAGTGGCTTCCTGTAGCCCTGCGGAGTGGCACGTGGCGGTGGAAGGAGGGGGGGAAGGCAGTGGGGGTAAAAAGATGGACTGTGGGGCAGTGGGGGGGACACGTGATTGTGTGGGTGCGTGGGGCGGGGGGGGTCCAAGGGGAGAGGGCGTGGTGAGTGGCCGCAGGAAGGAGAGGATGGGCAGGGTGGCTGCATGGGGGGGGGGAGCCAGAAGCCTTTGCAGTCCCTGGAGAGGGGGGCCGGACAGGGGAGGCGGATCTAAACTCTGCCTTCTGTGCCTGGGTCATGGGGGAGGGCTCTTTCCCACAGAAGTGAATGGCAGCAGCTCCGTGCTGTGGCTGAGCCTACAATGGGAGGAAGGCAGGATAGAAGTCTAATGAAACAAGCAAACAAACAAACCCGGGGGGGGGGGGCTGGAGGCAAAGATTCCCCCTCCTGCCCCCTGGGAGGCCTGAGGGTCCAGGGAAGGGGTGCCCTCTCCGGGGCCTTCGTGGGCCCCCCCCCAGCAGCCCCCTCCCTTTCCCGCTTGGCTTGGGAGTGTGTGTAGGTAGGAACTCAGGGGAGGAACAACTTCCTGGGGCCCGGGAAAAAGCAGGCGCCGGAACTCCTCCGTGTCTGGACTCTTGTCTTCTGTGCCAGCCTGACCTTCTTCTCTGGATTCAGTCGCGCAGATGGTGGATGCCACGCTCCATTTCCCAGTTCCAGGAAATCAGTAACATCGATATGGAGTGCACAAGCATCCTAGGAACATCGGGCATTATTCTGTGTGTGTGTGCGCGCGTGTGTGTATGCCTAGAAGTCATGGTTGACTTCTGTCGACCCCTAGAGGGGCTTGGATGTTTCAGAGAGGTGGCTTCCTATTGCCTGCCTCTGCCTCCCGGCCCAGGTATTCTCTGGAGGTCTCCCACCCAAAGACTTGCCAGGGTCGGCCCTGCTTAGCTTCCGAGATCTGATGAGATCAGGCTTGCCTGGGCTACCCAGTGCCCTTTCGATGCCCTTTAGGGGTCATTTGCAGGTGGATTTTGACGTTTCACCCAGTAAAATCCAGTTGCCAGGTGCACTGCAAGTGGACTGAAGGTGTGCGTGTGTGCGGGGAAGGGCCCCTAGCAGGAGCAGCCTTGGCCAGTCCTCCCCTTCCTCAGAGCCACCTCTTTGGGCTCCCCAAACTCAGCTGCCGTGGCCCATCCAAGGGGCACCCGGGAGCAGGCAGTGGGGGTTGCTCCATCTTCAAGCCCCTTCCTTGCCATCGTTGATTGACTGCATGGTATTTCCTCGGGTCTCCTTTCCCGCTGCTTTCCACCGGCCTCTTCTCCCCCCCCCCCATAAACACACACACACACACACTGACACACCATTTCCCACCCTCCTGTCTAGGCGAGGGGGCCCCTGCAGCCTTGCCTAATGCCTGCTCCCTCTCCTTGATAATTGTTTGTGAGCAGAGTGCAGCGCCCTGTTGACAGCTTGTGAATTTGCTGCCATTGTCCCTAATCAGCTAGTGAGAGGAGCTGGGTGGGCAGCCGCGGCCCTCCGCTCTCCTGGCCACTCAGTTCCTGCCAGAGAAGGACACTCCCGTCTGTGCTGCACAGGCCCAGCGGGCACACCCTTCTGCCCCTCCCTGTGTGGGTCCACGAGGAGGAGGAGGAGGAGGAGGAGGAGGTTGAGCAGGCTGGGCTGGTGGCTTCAAGGTGTGACCCTCTGGACAGTTCAGGGGGGCATCTCTTTCCCCTCTCGATGGGCTCAGCTCCTTGTCCTCTGACGTGTGCTAGGGAGCCCTGGGGTCAGTGTTCCCTCTAAGCTGAGTCAGTGTGAACTAGCTCACAGTTTTTTTAGCCTCTGGCTGACACATTTTTGTCTTCGCTCAGGAAGGAGGGCTCCAGAGAGCAAACTAATTTATGCAGCAGCCAAATTATTTATTTATTTACTTGTTAGATTTATACCCCGCCCTCCCCAGCAGGCTCAGGGCGGCTACAACAAAGGCAATTGCCATAACAACAGTTAAAACATCATAAAACAATCATTACACAGTAAAACAATCATTAAGTAAAGTGCGGTGCTCTTGATGTTAACATTTTTCTCAATCCAAGATGAGTTCATTCATCAACTTAACCTGACAGCATACATTATTTGGTTACCTAGGTCTCTGCCCAGGGCTGGCTCACCTCCAGATCTAATCCACCGTCCAAGATGGCAACTCGGTGGTGGTACAGTGACGGCGGCGGCTCCTATGCAAAGGCCTGGTGGAAGAGCTCCGTCTTGCAAGCCCTGCGGAACTGCGCCTGGTCCCGCAAGGCCCGAACCTGCTCTGGGAGCTCATTCCACCAGACAGGAGCCGCCGCCGAAAAAGCCCTGGCCCTGGTTGCAGCCAGCTTGATGTCCTTGGGGCCGGGAACCATCAATAGGTGCTGCGACCCCAACCGTAGCACTCTTGGGGGAACATATGGAGAAAGGTGGTCCCTTAGGTACGCTGGTATGGCGGTCCCTTAGGTACGCTGACAGCTTTAAAGCCAGTAGCTTAGAGGGAGCATTGCCTGGAGTGCGTCCCTTTCTCTGCCTTGTGGCCTCTGCTCTGAGGTGGCCACCTTCCCGCCCCCGTTTATGACACTCTTGTGTTGTAGCCTGGGAGGAGGCATTCACGGATGAAGTAAGCCGCTTCCAAACTGATCCTGGGTAGTTCCTGGTCTCTGGGCTGAGAATCTGGAAGAGTGGGTTTAAATCTCTGTCAACTTTGGATCTTGTTGGAACAGCAGTGCTTGCTCGGACAGCGGCGGAAGACTCGCTCCCTTCCTGCTCTGGATTCAGGCTGTATGTTGCCCGTGGCCCACGAAGCCGTGCACTTCATGGGCCGGCCTTTGCTGGACTCCTGGAGCCTCCAGGTGGCTTGGGGGAGGGGCCTTGGCTCAGTGGCAGAACATCAGCTTTGCGTGCAGGAGGTCCCAGGTTCAATCCCTACTGGCATCTCCAGTCAAAAGAATTAGGTTGTGGGTGATGGGGAAGAGACCCTAGAGAGCCACTACCAGTCAGAGGTGGTATTGGAACCTAAAAAAACTTCAACAAAAATCCTTTGAAGGGGCCAATAAACCCGGGCAGTATTTGGCTTGGCAATTAAAAACAAGAAAAGAAAGAAGACTGATATCAAAGATAGTGGAAGAAGGAAAAGAATTAGTGGACCCTAATGGAATAAAGAGAAGTTTCTTCAAGTATTTTGCGAAATTATTTCAAGGCAAAAAAGCTGATCTTGAAAAGATAAAAGATTATTTAGACAACACAACACTGCCAAAGATACAAGGCGAATTCAAGGATCTACTGAACGGTCAAATCCAAAAAGAAGAAGTGTTTAAGGCAATAGAAGAGACTAAATTAGGGAAAGCACCGGGGCCGGATGGTTTTACAGCAAAATTTTATAAAAAATTAAAGGAAGAGATAACTCCGGCCCTGGTGTCCCTATCGAATGAAATAAGAGGTAACAAGATAGTGCCTGACACATGGAAAGAAGCGATCATTTCATTGATACCGAAAGAAGGACAAGACCCAACGAATGTCAAGAATTATAGACCGATTTCGCTTTTAAACAATGACTACAAGATTTTTGCTAAAGTTATAGCGGAGAGGGTGAAAAGCTACTTACAAGTGGTGATCTCAGAAGAACAAGCGGGTTTTTTACCAAGGAGACAAATAAGAGACAATATAAGAACGGTAATGGACGCAATCGAATATTATGAAAAACACCCAGAGAAAGAAGTAGCATTTCTGTTCGTTGATGCAGAAAAAGCATTTGATAACTTGAATTGGGACTTTATGTTTCAACTGATGGATAAAATTGAAGCAGGGCAACACTTTAAAAACATAATTGAAGCGATCTATTCGGACCAAAAAGCTAAACTGAATGTAAACAAGGAATTAACAGATCACTTCAGAGTGCAAAAAGGAACAAGACAAGGCTGCCCTCTCTCACCTCTACTGTTCATCTGGGTGTTGGAAG
>NW_015161526.1:72942-85574 GCF_001447785.1 Gekko japonicus
TACTGTTGAAATGGTTTACGGAGGATGAATCTGTAAAAGAGCAAATGATAAAATGGGCAGTTAATATGAATAAGGAGATAACTATAGAAACATGGGAGTATTTGTGGAAAAATTCAATGAAACTTTCTGTATGTACTAACATAAAAGAAAACTGTTACAAAATGATGTATAGATGGTATATGACACCTAAGAAAATAGCAAATATGAACCAGAATATGTCTAGCAAATGTTGGAAATGTAAAAAACATGAAGGCTCATTTTATCACATGTGGTGGACATGTGATAAAGCTAGGGACTTTTGGACAAAAGTCCACAGTGAAATGCAAAAGATTCTAAAATGTTCTTTTAAGAAAACGCCTGAAATTCTGCTCTTAGGTTTAAAAATGGAAGAACTGAATGTAACAAAAAAGACATTGTTCTGGTATTTGATAACAACGGCAAGAATGATATATGCTCAATATTGGAAGCAAGAAAAAATACCAGAATGGTATACAAAAAGTTCTGTTCATGGCTGAGATGGATAAAATAACTAAAAAATTGAACAACAAAGAAGACCAAGAATTTTTCGAAGAATGGAAAGACTTTAAGATATATTTAGAAAAGAACTGGGACGTGAGACAAAATTTACTATGTTTAGAACAATATTAAGTACTTGATGTTATCCTGAGTTTATCTATATGGGACATGAGGGAAATGCATTGCGGGAAGCCTTTCGGGGGAGGGAGGGAAAAGGGAATATTCAACCAATTGATAAAAAAGATGTAAAATGTGATAATAATGGAAAATAAAAAGTCTTTTGACCGAGAGAGGTGGTCGTTCCGCCCTGTTCTCCTGTGGTCAGGCCTCACCTGGAGTCCTGTGTCTAGTTTTGGGCACCACATTTTAGGAAGGGTGTTGACAAGCTCGAGCGTGTCCAGAAGAGGGCAACCAGGGTGGTGAGAGGGTTGGAATCCAAGTCTTACGAGGAAAGGCTGAAAGAGTTGGGACTGTTTAGTCTGGGAAAGAGAAGGCTCAGAGGGGACATGACTGCAGTCTTCAAGTATTTGAAGGGCTGTCATGTAGAAGATGGAGCAGGTCTATTCTCTCTTGCTCCGGATTGCAAGATGAGGTCTCATGGGTGGGAACGACAAGGGAGTCGATAACGGCTAAATATCAGGAGAAACGTCCTAACTGTAAGAGTGGTTGAGCAGTGGAACGGACTGCCTCAGGAGGTGGTGGATGCTCCTTCGCTGGATGTTTTCAAGCGGAGGCTGGATGACCATCTGTCGGGTATGTTGTAGGGCTGTCTTTTGGCTGTGCTCCTGCAGAGTGCAGGGCGTTGGACTGGATGACCTGCGAGGTCCCTTCTAACATTCTATGATTCTGTGAGGAGACTATCCTGACCTTGTTAGACCAAGGTTCTGGCTTAGAGAAGGCGGCCTGTGGAGTTTGTGTGGTGCGGGCACTGGCGAACGAGTGTGCCCAGGCAAACTATCAGATTTGACAAAAAACAATGAGGAGATGCTCCTCTGGTCTTGTTAGTGCCAGGAAAGTAGCCATGAGGGTCTGATGCAGCAAAACCATTGGGAGTTCAGCGCTGCCTTGATAAGTAGGAGCTTCCAAAAGCAAGACTGTGTTTCGTCAGTGGGGTGGGGGTGGGGACAAGCAGGCAGGAAGGAAGATGGCAGGGAGAAGCCCTTCTGACTGTCCCATGAGTGACAGGGCCTTTTCGGTGGCAGCTCCATGATTATGGAACAGCCTCCCTGGGGAGATGTGGATCTGCCCCCCTCCCTTTCAGTCTTCAGGAGGCTGCTGAAGACAGTTTTATTTAGGACTGCACTTGCTTAAGGTTACTAGCAATTCAGAATTGTGATTTTAAATTTCGTTCTTTTATGTGTTTTTATAAGTCATTGTTTAATTTATTTTGTTTTTATTGTATTTTTTAAAATAATTGCTTTATTTGTATCATAAGCTCCCTTGAGTTCTGCAAGGCAAAAAGGCGGCTGATAAATGTCTGAAGTAAATAAATGAAGCAAAAGGACACACGGCGGAGGTTCTGTTTCACAGGGTCAAATCCCCAAGGCAAAGGGGCGTGTCCTGAGCCCAGAGGTGCAGTGTCGGCATCAAGCAGGAGATTCTGTCCCCTGGAACTCGCCCCTCTCCCTCTGCTTCTCTTCCCTGCAGGTGGGCCTTAACGTTCTGATCCAGAGAGCAAACCAGTTTACGCCGGCCACTCGGCTCCTCATCCAGAGGTTTGTGCCCTTCCCTGCTGTAGGTAAGAGAGAGCGGGTGTTTCTCCTGGTCCTTGCGTGGGCAGGGGGGCTGCCGGGCACGGGGGCTGCTGTCCCTCCGCCAGGCACTGCGGTGTGGCCACCCTGGCTCGTCCTTTCTACTTTTTACGACGTGATTCGATGTTCCTTTCAATTTTCACGAGCAGGTTATGAAAATGGCACAAAGGGAGGAGCGATGCCCTCCCGCCTGGAAGCGTAAGAGGCTGGCGGTTGGGCCTGCTGGTGGCCGCCCATTGGACCCCCAAAATCCAAAAATAAAACTGTGTGTGCGTGCGTGCACGTGTTCATGATCCTATCCCACCCAACCCCCTGGGGCTGATTATTGTAGTTTGTGATACTCTAGAGGAAGAGGGTAGAAAATTCAGAGTCCTAGGGGAGAGGAGAGGAGTGTGTGTGTGTGTGTGTGTGTGTGTGTCTGCAAACAGAAAAACGCAGAACTTCCCTGAACCCCGGGGAGGGGGAAGTTGGGAAGGCAGCACACAGGCTCTTTATTCTGTGGGCTGATTCATCCTTTCTGTGGCATCGCAATGCTGGGTAGCTCTGGATCTGAAGCGAGGGTCTTCCGGCCTTCCGCTGAGCCACTGTTCCGAGGTCAGCAGCCCAAATAATATCACGTTGCAGCAGCTGGGCCTCGGGCCCATCTCAGGGTAGGGAGGGAACTCTCTCTCCTCCTTCCCTCTCAGGTTGTTCTGTTCTCATGCCAAGGTGTGAAGAGGAGGAGGTTAAGCTGGTGTCAGGATTGATTGAGGGCCTGTAATTAATTTGTTCAGCTCTTAATTAATTCTCCCGTTCTTCCTTTATTTGTGTACTGTCATGCTTAATTGTATGCCAGGACTCTGCCTAATTGCTGCTTTGTTGTTTGGAGGGCTGGAATCTATTGGATCAGAGTCCTGGGCAAACCGTTTAATTAAAGATCGGCTTTGCTGGAAACCACCATCTGCTGGAATGGCCTCGGCACGGCCACGCCAGGATGACGAGATTTCAATGGCTCCTCAGCCCAGGCGTCGGTCTCACTGCTGCGTGGCGGCAGCCATTGCGGCAGCGGCCCTTGGCCTGGGGTGTCTGCTGCGGGGAGAGAAAACATCGGCCGGAAAGAGGGGCTGGCTCTCGGCCAGTTCTGAGGGATCATTGATCCCGGGGACGGAATAAGTGTAGAAGAGAAGCGGGAAAGAGGAGGGGGGATCTGTCCTGTGAAACCCACCTGGATTTTTAAGTGTGGCATCCTGGTGTTCATGAGACACATTCCCTGGATGGCTCCTTGAAATGTAAACTTCTGCGTAAACGCAGAGCGTAAACCTGAGTGAAATTCGCTGCTCCAAGATGGCAGGGGTGGGGGTTCATTTAGGCAGGTTTGCTGGCCCCTGGCTGCCAGTGGACCTCCAGGGCTTCCACCCACTGGAGCTCTCCCAGGAGGTTGAAGGGCCAGCCCACCCTGCCCTCTTTCAGGGCTTCCGGGAGGCATCTGAGCGGTCCTTGTAAGAAGCGGGATGCTGGCCTAAAGGGGCCCTTGTCCTGATCATGCAGGGGTCTTCCGGTGCTCCGTGGGAAAGACGACGGGTCTGTTGCAGCCATGCAAGGTCTTGGGGTTGTTAGACACGGTGACGAATGTGCACAAGGTTGCAGTTCAGCTCCAGTGAAGGAACGGAGGCTGAGACACCAGGCAAATGGCTCCCGGGACAAAGAAGCCACCTGTCAGTATCAGAACAAGGCCAGGCAGGTGGATACGCTGCATTTTGTGGGCGCTACATGCTAGGCTATTCATTCAGTTGTTTCAAATATTTGTGTCCTGCCTTTCAACCCTAGGCTTCCTACATATCCTGAGACACATCACAAATAAAAAAACAACCACTGCGTGAAGATAAAACCAGTAGCAGAGGATCAGTCATATTTCAGGTCCTCAAAGTTTAGGGAAACCAAACTTTCTACACACCTGGTCTGTGAATGTTGCCCTGCCCATTGAATATTAGTGGATAGCAGACCTCTTGACAGGCTTACACTGGGAGAAGTCATGGGGGGGAACCCATACCATTTGGCAGAAGCTGTGTGGATCATTGGCCAAAGCAGTCAATGGTCTGTGATCAGAAGAAACAAGGGGAATTGTCTCTCCTTAGACTGGCATGGAAAAGTGGGTGGATGTGAATAATATGCAATTTAACAAGGATAACTGCGGAGTTCTACATCCGGGTAACAAAAATGAGGAACAGGCATACTGGATGGGGGATATGCTTCTTGGTAGCAGTGTGTGTGAACAAGATCTTGGGGTATGGGTGGACCATAAGTTAAATATGAGCAGCCAGTGTGATACAGCGACAAAAAAGGCTAATGCGATCATGGGGTGTATCAACAGAGGCATAACATCCAAATCGCAAGATGTGATAGTCCCACTGTACACTGCATTGGCCAGGCCAGACCTGGAGTATTGTGTGCCGTTCTGGAGGCCTCCCTTCAAAAGAGATGTGGACAGATTGGAGCAAGTGCAGAGGACAATGATGAGGATGATCGGGGGCCTGGAGACCAAGCCCTGTGAGGAAAGGCTGAGGGGGGACTTGGGACTGTTTAGTCTGGAGAAGAGGAGGCTGAGGGGGGACATGATTGCTCTGTTGAAGTATTTGAAGGGCTGTCCCTTAGAGGAGGGCAGGGAGCTGCTCCTGTTGGCAGCAGAGGAGAGGACTCGCAAGAATGGGTTTAAACGAAGGGCGGGGAGGTACCGGCTGGATCTTAGGGGAAACTTTTTGACAGTCAGAGTAGTTCAGCAGTGGACTCAGCTGCCTCGGGAGGTGGTGAGCTCCCCCTCCCTGGCAGTCTTTAAGCAGCGGCTGGACAAATACTTTTCAGGGATGCTCTAGGCTGATCCTGCACTGAGCAGGACTAGACGGCCTGGATGGCCCCTTCCGACTCTGCGATTCCGTGATTCTCTGTCTGATTTAGGTTTGCTGGTCTCACGGGGTTTTCTCCTCTCCTTCCCCTACAGCTAGTGCCAATATCTGCAATGTGGTCCTGATGAGACATTCAGAACTGGAAGAAGGAATCCACGTCCTGGACCACAATGGGAACGTTGTTGGGTCTTCCAGAATCGCTGCCAAACATGTACGTGGCTGCAGGTTTCCTCTGCCTTTTGGTGCATGGATGCGGCACTCCTGGGCCACCGGAGAAATGGTGTCTCATGCCCATGTGACTAGCTCACGGGGGGGGGGCTGGTCTAGCTCATGGGAGTTCTCAGGCTCATGTAACTGGCTCTTCAGCAATGCCTGTCTTTCAGGAACTTACACGCAGGCTGCCCTGCAGGATGGGAGTCATGGGTGGGGTGGGTGGGTGTGCTAAGCACTCAGCTCCCAACTCTGACAGGGGAGGACCTGGGATCCAGGCAGCTGACCTGGAGAGACAGAGAGCGATGTTGATCACAAGCTAAACATGAGCCTGCAGTGCGATGCGACTGCAAAGAAGGCTAATGCAATCTTAGGGTGCATTCACAGAAGCATTGTGTCCAGATCACGGGAGGTGGTAGTTCCGCTCTGTTCTGCTATGGTCAGGCCTCACCCGGAGTCCTGTGTCCAGTTTTGGGCTCCACATTTGAGGAAGGATGCTGATAAGCTCGAGCGTGTCCAGAAGAGGGCAACCAGGATGGTGAGAGGGTTGGAATCCAAGTCTTATGAGGAAAGGCTGAAAGAGTTGGGTCTGTTTGGCCTGGGAAAGAGAAGGCTTAGAGGGGACATGATTGCAGTCTTCAAGTATCTGAAGGGCTGTCATGCAGAAGATGGAGCAGATCTATTCTCTCTTGCTCCAGATTGCAAGACTAGATCTAATGGGTGGAATTTACAAGGGAGTCGTTACCGGCTAAATATCAGGAGAGACTTCCTAACTGTAAGAGTGGTTGAGCAGTGGAACAGACTGCCTCAGGAGGTGGTGGATGCTCCTTCACTGGGCGTTTTCAAGCGGAGGCTGGATGGCCCTCTTTCGGGTATGTTGTAGGGCTGTCTTTCGGCTCTGCTCCTGCAGAGTGCAGGGGTTTGGTCTAGATGACCTGCGAGGTCCCTTCCAACTCTAACATTCTATGATTCTGTGTTGATGAGGCCTTCCGGGACCTGATGGAGCTACCCCATGCTCTGGCTGACAATGCCTCTGCTCTTGTGAAGAGTGAAGCAACCCTACCCGATCCAAGCACAGAGGGCTATCTAGACGAGTAGAGATCAGGGTCTAAATGTCTGTGTGTGGTTAGGTGGTGGTGTCGGGTGGAAAGGTTTAGATTTGCTGGGTGCCGGGAAACGTGTTTGGAGGAGCTGAGCCTGGTCAGAAGAGATGGGTTCTGCTTGAACTGAGATGGAGTCAGGTTGAGGGTGCTGAATATCAGAACAGCCGCAGAGCAGCTTCCAGCCTGACTCCAGGGGAAGGCCAGCAGGAGCTGGAAAGCGTCTTTCTTCAGGCTGGCGGGGTGTGTGTCGCAGGTGTTCTCAAAGGGGACAGGGCAGAGCTTGGCAATGAACATACGTTGGGGAATGGCAAACCTTCAAGGAGACCGAAGGATCAGAGGGGGAAATGTTGATGCTGCATCCTCTTGGAGAGGAGTGACCAGTGGAGTGCCTCAAGGATCTTTTTCTGGGACCCGTTTGGTTCAACATCTTTACCAGTGATTTGGATGAAGGCACAGAAGGGATGCTTATTAAATTTGCAGATGATACTAAATTGGGAGGGGTAGCAAATAAAATAGAAGACAGACTCAGGATACAGGACGATCTTGACAGGCTGCTAAACTGGGCTAAAACAAAATGAATTCAATGGGGATAAATGTAAAGTTCTGCACTTAGGTAGGAGAAATCAAATGCATAATTATAGGATGGGGGAGACTTGTCTTGGCAGTAGTCTGTGCGAAAAGGGTCTTAGGGGTCTTAGTAGACCATACACTGAACACGAGTCATCAGTGTGATGCGGTAGCTAAAAAGGCAAATGCGATTTTGGGCTCTATCAACAGATGTATAGTGTCCAGATCACATGAAGTGATGGTATTGCTTTACTCTGCTCCAGTTAGACCTCACCTAGAGTATTGTGTTCAGTTTTGGGCACTGCATTTTATGAAGGATATAGACAAGCTGGAATGTATTCAGAGGAGGGCAATGAAGATGGTGAGGGGTCTGGAGACCAAGTCCTATGAGGAAAGGTTGAAGGAGCTGGATATGTTTAGCCTGGAGAGGAGATGACTGAGAGGTGATATGATAACCATCTCCAAGTACTTGAAGGGCTGTCATATAGAGGGTGGTGTGGAGTTGTTTTCTGTTGCCACAGAAGGTTGTACCAGAACCAACGGGTTGAAATTAAATCAGAAGAGTTTTCAACGAAACATTAGGAAGAACTTGCTGACAGAGCGGTTCAAGCAGAGGCTAGATGGCCATCTGACAGCAATGCTGATTGTGTGAACTCAGGGAGATCATGAGTGGGAGGGCAGGAAGGGTTGCCTCAGTGCTTAGTTCTTGTGGCCCTTTCTTACATGCCCAGGGAAACGCTGATTGTCACTTTGGGGTCACGAAGCAATTTTTCTCCAGGCCAGTTTGGCTGGAGATCCTGGAGGTTTTTTGTCCTCTTCTGGGCATGGAACAGCAGTCACTGGGTGTGTATGGGGGGGAGGTGTGTGTGAATTCCCTGCCTTGTGCAAGGGGTTGGACTAGATGACCCTGGAGGTCCCTTCCAACTCTATAATTCTGTGAGAGGGAAACAAGAGATATGCCAGTGCAACACATTAAAAGCTGAGATGGTGGAGACTGGCCTGCTTGGTGCTGAAGGAGAACGTTGACATAGCCGGCAGTTTGGACACCTGGGGGAGGGGAAACTGAGTGGGATGCAAACAGAAAAGACACAGAAAGAGATATCAGGGTGATGCTGCTGTCCAGGAGGCAGAACGGGTTACGAGAATTAAACTTGCTCACAGAGCCCCTGTGGGCAGAGAGGCCGGGTCCAAAAGGCAACTGGGGACATCCTTCCTTCCCATCGTGTTAGAAGAAGAGAAGAAGAGATTGGATTTATACCCCGCCCTTCACTACCCAAGGGAGTCCACTATCCAAGTGGAGGAGTGGGGAATCAAACCCGGTTCTCCCTGATTAGAGTCCCCGCACTTAACCACGACTACACCAAACTGGTTCTCCAGACCTCTGATGGTGACCTTGAGATGGGGAAGGAAATAAGGGCGGGGATCCAAGCAGGAGATGTTAGGACAGGCTGGCTTCAACTGCCCCTGCATTGACTGGGCCAAATGAATGCTCAGGTTGTCAGCAGAAGGCAAAACACCCGCATCCCGTAAGTGACCGTGCCTTGGAACAGCTAGTTGTGGAACCAGCGAGAGGAGAGGGGACTCTGTTTTTTCCCTGACCGGAAGCCTCAGAGGGGACTCTGGACTTGACCCTGGATTGTGCCCAAATGTACACTTTGCTGAACCAGGCGGGGACAATGCTGATGAGTTTGGCGGTTATGTGAATGGAAAGTTTCCCGCCGACTCTGGCGCGGCCACCTTTGATCTTAAAAGGGAGAACCTCTCAGAAAAGAGAGAGCGGTTGGGAGGGAAAGTGAAGAGGGCCGAGTCTGTTCAGGACACTTGGAAGCTGCTGTAATGAGAGGTTGCACTCCCGCATCCAATTAGAGAATCTGCACTAAACAGTTTCAGAAGGCTTTGCCTATGCAAACCATTTATCAGCAGAGGTTTCCAGGATTTATCTGTTAAAGGGTGATTATCGATGCAACAAACATGAAATTAAGCAAACTCTGGAGCACGACGGAAGACAGGAGGGCCTGGCGTGATGTGAGTCCATGGGGTTGTGAAGAGTCGGACTCGACTGTGCGGCTGAACAACAACAAAAACCAACCTTTAAATCTGATAACACAAAAAAGTAAGGGGTGAGTTTGGTTCTTTGAACTATAACAGCAAACCGGACTGAAAACCTGTAGAGACTGTTATCTTTTATTGAGAACAGAAATTGCTCTTATGCAAAAGAAATACAGGCATGTGAAAATTAGCCCTACAGTTCTGTAACAGCTCCAGCTAACTGTCCAAGATGAAAGCAACTTTGAGCAAACTGAGTTCACTGACAGTTGATGAATGCTTGGAACTCTCAGTCAATTTGCAAAATCAGCAGAAACGTGATGTAATCGCTACCACTACAGTACTGAAAGCTACAGTAACTAAACCCTGATAGGCCATAGACCACAGTTTAGGAAAGGTACGGTCCAATCTAAGAAGATGCCAGCATGACAGAGAGGAGGACTATGAAGCAAAAAGGCTTTATGCTAATGAGGTCCAAAGTGTCTGAGACGACAGGGACAAAGACCTTGGACTGGAGCCATAGCGGGGTAGCTCAGTGAAAATGTAAACTCGGTGCGTCACAGTGGTGAAAAAGTTCTCTCAGCCCCACTCACCTCACAGGGTGTCTGTTGTGGGGAGGGGAAGGGAAAGGAGTTCGTAAGCCGCTCTGAGACACCTTTGGGTAGTGAAGGGCAGGGTAGAAATCCAATCTCTTTTTCTTCTTCCTCCACTGTCACCTGGCAGATGACCCTGGGCAAGCCGTAGTTCTGTCAGAGCTGTCCTTGAAAAAGAGCAGTTTCTGTCAGAGCTCTCTCAGCCTCACCCACCTCACAGGGTGTCTGTTGTGGGGTGGGGAAGGGAAAGGAGTTCGTAAACCGCTCTGAGACTCCAAGTGAAGGGTGGGGTATAAATCCAATCTCCTCCTCCTCCTCCTCCTCTTCTTCTTCCTCTTCTTCCCTTATATCCCACCTTTCTCACTGAGGTCCAAGACAGATTATTTATTGATTTATTTCAATTTATATTCCGCCTTCCCTGCAAGCAGGCTCAGGATATATAAAGCAGAAAGCTCCAGTAGGCAGCAGTAGGATGAAGATTGCGGAATGGGAGAACAGTGCAAACTGACATTTAAAAATCTGTTTTAAGGCATGAAATGCCATAGCAGAGGAAGTGGACAACAAAGGAAGGAGAAGGCAGTGCAGGAAAAGGAAGGTGGAGCATGCAGGAAATGCTGCAAGAAAGGGCAATCCTGTTCCCTTATAAAAAACACCCTCCTGTGCTGTTCCATAACAAAAATGGCCTCCTGAAGTTTTGTGTTTTGCACATTCTGCAGAATGACAGAAGTGTAAACACGTGAAGCTGCCCTCTACTGAATCATACCTTTCGTCCATCTAAGTCAGTCTTGCCTACTCAGACTGGCAGTGGCTCTCCAGGGTCTCAGGCAGAGGTGTTTCCCATCACCTCCTGCCTGGTCCTTTTAACTGGAGATGCCGATCGGGGCTAGACTGTCACTGTTGCTTGCCTTTCATCATTGCCAGCACAGGATTCTGAAAACTGAGCTGGAGTTCTAAAACTCTGTGTGTGTGTACGTAAAGGGGCATCGTTGCAGCTGCCTAGTGGCAACCAGTGTTCCCTCTAAGCTGAGTTAGTATGAGCTAGCTCACAGTTTTTTAGCCTCCAGCTCACAGTCCCCTTCCTGACCACCTCAGTCAGGCCGTTCTTCATGGTGGGAGGCACCACAGAAACTGCGTGTGAGTGGGCAGCTCTCAACCTTACCTGTTGGCAGGATGGCACCTTCAGAAGGTGGTCAGGGTAGGGGAGTGGCAGAAGAGGCCTTCCCACAGCTATTGTCACCAGTGTTCCCTCTAAGCTGAGTCAGTGTGAGCTAGCCCACAGTTTTTAGCCTCCTCTGGCTCACACATTTTTGCCTTAGTTCGGGAAGCACTAACTGATGCAGTCGTCAAATCGCTTGCTCACACCACTTTAATGCCAGGAGCTCACAAAGTAGAATTTTTGCTCACAAGACTCCACAGCTTAGAGGGAGCCTTGGTCAGCAGTGGTCTGCCATTGCCTGCCTCCACATCAGAATAACCCTGGGCCTCCTGGGTGGTCTCCCATCCAAAGACTGACCAGGGCCCACCCTGCTAAGCTTCCGAGGTCAGGCGAGCCCCCCGGGGCTTTCCGAAAGCACACAGACCCAAACCACCGGGAAGACAGCCCCTAGAAGGCCAGCAGCGCCATCCTGAACAGAGGATCGGGAGGGTGTGATTCGGTTTAGGATTGCATGGTGGGTCTCTGCCAAAAGGCCCTGCCGCCTCTTCCAGGGTGGGGACGGGGGGGTGAGCAGTATTCCTCCAGGGTCCCCATTTATCCCCACAACCTGGGTTCCCTCTAAGCTGAGTGAGTGTGAGCTAGCTCACAGTTTTTTTAGGCTCTGGCTCACGCATATTTGTCTCAGCTCAGGAAGGAGGGCTCCAGAGCAAACTCATTGATGTAGGAGCCGAATCGCCCGCTCACCACTTGAATGCCAGCAGCTCACAAAGTAAGAATTTTTGCTCACAAGACTCCACAGCTTAGAGGGCACGCCTGCCCACCAAAGCTCACACGGTGACTAAACAATGTACTAGATCTTCAGGTTCCTGTTTATTTTCCCGGAGAGGCGGGTCAGGTGAGGCGCTAAGCAGGACCACTGGGGGTATATTCGAACCCGTGTCTCCATGACATACTCAGTCCACCATGTTCACACAAACGGAGCAGGTGGCCAGAGGAGAGTCAGCAAACTGAGCCCAAGGCCTAGATGTGATGTACACTGCACATGCTCAGAGGCACAGTCCCTTCTTCCCAAGCTTGCTTGCCATTAAGGAGGGGATTGGAAGCAAATGAGGACCGTGAGAGATCCCGTGCAGCCCAGTACAGACATGCCCCAGTCACACATCTAAAGACGAGCAGGGCAAAGGTCCCCCTAAGCACACATGGCCCCAACAGAGGGTTGCCAACCTCCAGGCATTACGACCAGTGTTCCCTCTAAGCTGAGTGAGTGTGAGCTCGCTCACAGTTTTTTAGCCTCTGGCTCACACGTTTTTGTCTTCGCTCAGGAAGGATGACCCCAGAGCAAACTAATTTATGCAGCAGCCAAATGGCTCGCTCACAACTTTAAGGCCAGGAGCTCACAAAGTGGAATTTCTGCTCGCAAGACTCCACAGCTGAGAGGGAGCATTGATTGCGACTGCTCTCCAGACCAGAGGCAGCAATTCCCCCCGGAGGAAGTGGCCGCTTTGGAGGGCGGACTCGACGGGATTCCAGCCTGCCCTCCCCGGTCTCCCCCGCCCCAACCTCCAGGAGCTTCCCAACTGGAGCCGGCAGCCCCGCGTCACACCGGGACCCTGAGCGGGACTAGATGCCCTTGGAGGCCCCTTCCGATTCTACGATGCTGTCATTGCGCGGCCAGGATCGCCGGGGCCGCGGGGGAGGGGGGGTCTCCGGGAGAGACGCGCAGGCTCGCCTCCTCCGCAGCCGGCCTGCGCGCCCCAGGCGCTGGCGGGCCCCACCATCCTCCGCCTCCCCCCTTCAAGGGCCGCGCCGTC
>NW_015161526.1:86271-90048 GCF_001447785.1 Gekko japonicus
TCTCCCCCCAACCCCACCACCCCCTTTGTCCGGCATCTTTCCCGGAGCGTCCTGCTCCCCGCCCCCATGCTCTCACAACAGCCCTGCCGGGGAGGCCAGGCGGAGGGAGACCCGAGGTCACCCAGCAGCCCCCTGCCACGCAGCCCCCGTTGCCCGGGGTCCCTAAATCCACCGCTCTGCCTGATGGGTCGCCCCATCCCCTCGCCTCTGGGAAGCTAAGCGGGGTCGGCGGTGCTTGGTTGGGAGGCCACCAAGGAAGGCTCTGCAGAGGAAGGCCACGGCAAGCCGACCCTGCCTTGGAAGCCCCTCGCTGGGCTCACCCGAAGTCGCCTTGCCCCTGGAGGCCACGCACATCTGGGATACCCCTGCAGCCACGCACATCTGGGATTGAGGTGGGGGGGCGTTCGCTGGCTTGGTGTTCCCTTCTTCAGGAAGTTTATAAGTCTTGGGGAGACGACCCCCCCCCTTTAGACCAGTTTGGGGTGGCCCACAGTTTCAATGCACATGGATATCTGTGAAACCGTTGGCAGGGGAGGGGGCCCTTAACATTGCAAAAAGGAGGGGGAGTGTGCATTGGACAATGTGCCCCCCCCCAAAAAAAAACCCCACACATGCCTCTCCGTCTGGAGTAACTTTTCTTCCTCCCACCCACCCACCCATGGCATTTGCCTCCCAGTCCAACCAAGGGCCACTGCTTAGAGAAAAGAATAGTCTCAAATCCAATGGAATTTTGTAGGTCTGGAAAGGAGAGATCCAGCCAGGATCCCGAATACACTCCCTAGCCCTCCCGCCCCCTCCAGAATTGTCAGTGCCTGACCTCCCCACTGGTTGCACACACACCAGTTGGGGGGGGAGGGGGCACTTCCATGTCAGGTCCTGATCCAGGTCTGGAGCTGGGGACATGCAGTGAGGTGTATGGGCTTCCTCTACACCCAGAAGTGCCCAGCGGTGTGCATTGGAGAAATCCCCTCTTGCTAGAGATGCGTGGGAAATGGAGACACCCAGGGCTGGTCCCATTGCCGGAGGAGGGCAGGAGGTCTCCACTAGAGGAATCCCATCCCCGTCCCTTGCAGCCCAGTGAACTGGACTATGGGAGACCCAAGTTCAGCCATTTTAAGAGTACAGCCCCCTCCCCTGTGGGGCACTAGCCCTCCTGCCCTGAACAACAGCCCCTGAAGGGTGGTAATTGTTTATTTATTGGACTTTTAGCCCGCCCCTATGCAGCAAGGCTCAGGGTGGGTCACAACATTTAAAATCCACCTGCAATTAATTTAATTAGAGTCCAGATCAGAATCAACAATCCCAGTGTTAACACTTCCACGTTAGATGGCACAATAGGACAGATCTGGACTTGACCGATAAGTGGAGGTTGTCACTGTGGGCTAAGTTCTCGTGGCCCTTTCTGACACGCCCAGGGAAATGTCAATTTCCACATTGGGATCAGGAAGCAATTGTTCTCCGGGCCAGTTTGGCTGGAGATCCTGGAGGTTTTTTGTCATTTTCTAGCCATGGAGCAGGGGTCATTGGGGGTGTGTGTGTGGGAGGCATTTGTGGACTTCCTGCCTTGTGCAGGGGGTTGGACTAGATGACCCTGGAGGTCCCTTCCAACTCTATGATTCTATGATCCTCGACCATGCGCCTGGTGGAACCACTCCGTCTTACAGACCCTGCGAAACTGTTTCAAGTCTCGTAGGGCGCCAGTCTCATGGGACAGGATGTTCCACCAGGTCGAGGACAGTCGGACGGCCTTCGGGCTGGGGATCATTCGCAAGCTGTTATTAGCTGAGCAAAGCGCCTGTTGGGGGATGTACCAGGAGAGGTGGACCCTGAGATACGTTGGCCCCAGACCATTTAGGAGCCTCCTGCTAAGGAAACCCACAGTAGAGATCCCGGGACCCTCTCCCCGCAGCCTCTGCCAGGGTAGGAGGCTTCTCTTTCTGGTGAGGTGCCATCTGCTGATCTTCCAGAACAAAATAATGGATGCCTACTGGGGAAGGAGGGCATGACCTGGCCCCAGAGGAACACGGCCAGTTCAGTTCTGTATCTGTAAGATGGGAACAAGAGTGGTCCTGAGGATGGGTGTCCCACACTGTGAGGAGAAAGAGGCTGGGCTGCTCAGCCTACAGAAGTCCTGCTCCAGATGTGGACCAGTGGTGGTCAGTGTTCCCTCTAAGCTGAGTTAGGGTGAGCTAGCTCAGTTTTTTAGCCTCTGGCTCACACGTTTTCGCCTCAGCTCAGGAAGGGATGGGGCTCCAGAGCACACTAATTTAGGCAGGAGCCAAATCGCCCGCTCACAACTTCAAAGCCAGTAGCTCAAAAAGTAGAATTTTGACTCACAAGACTCCACGGCTTAGAGGGAGCGTTGGTGGGGGTTATTATAAAGAAAGGTCACCCTGCACATGCACAGAGTTGCTCTTTTGTTCCACAGCTGGGGGTGGAAAGGGCTGTCTATCAGGTGGCAGCTAACTGCTCCATTCGGCACACGGAAGGTAAGGCGACGTGTGGGTCTCAGTCTCAGACTGGCAGACAGCAGGCCCCTGCTGGGGAGGGTTGCTGGACTCCTGGGAAGGAGGGGACGGGCGTGGGTTTCCACTGGCTGGAAGGGGAGACCCAGGAGGCAGGGCTGGCGAATGCAGCGCCCAGGGCGTGATGTGCCCCAACATCTCCCCGCTCTCCCCTCCCCGTGAGGCCCAGCCATCGAGCCCTGCCCGATCTGTGGCTTGCTGCTGGACCCCTGCTCTCCTCCCCCAACGGAGGTGGTCTCGTTACATTTCCCATTCGGGCAGGTGGGCCCCCCAGGAGAGAGAAACCGGGGCTGTCCTGTGACGGGCCAGCTGGGCTTTTCTGACTTTCCTCCACCGCCACCCATCCAAGGGAGAGAAGCCCTGCCAGTCCCTGTGGCTCACCCCCTCAAAGAAACTTCCCCTATTACAAAGTATGTGCAGGGGAGGGGGCGCAGGACCAGTTCAACAGTCTTTGGACAGAGCGTGGCTTTATCGAATGACTTCCCCGCCTGCCGGCAGAGCCCTAAAAGGGGGGGCAAGCAGGGAAACCGGGAGAGCCCTCCAGGGCGGCCTGCGGTCTCCTCCGAAACCTTGCCCCTTTAAATCCCGCCTTTGGGCAGGAGGCTGAACACCCAACTTTCCCCTTAACCATTGCAAATCTCCCCAAGTTGCAGGGGGGGGGGAGAGAAGGAGGTTGGGGGGTTCTTTTAAACAAAAGCAGAGTTGTGAAGTTCAGATGTTCAGGTGCCCCCCCCCCCCCGCTTCTTCATCTACGTAAATATAATTAAAGTACTTTTTGTGGCATTAATAAAGGGTTATTTGTACAACATTTCCATGGCCGTACAAAGGCCACCTTTATGTGGCAAAGGAGTGTTCAAGCGGAGTCCAATTTATACAATTTTTTTTGTATTTTTAGCTCTGGACTCTGTTTGGATGGAGCCTTGTGGAAAAGGGAGAGCCCCCCCCCGGTCCCCCCGTAAAAATCTGATAAATTTCTTTTTAAAATAAAGCCCTATTGAGTGAGGGCTGTTAACCCTTTGGCTGCTGGTGGGTAGCCCACCGCCCGCCGGCCCAAAGCATGGAATCTCTTTTTGCTCTCAGATGGGGAGTTCTGGTTTTGCAAAAAGTGAGAGAGCAGAAAATAGATTTCCCCCCCCCAAGGGCTCTCGGCTTTGTTTCTACTCTGGAATGTCCAATGGGGGTTAGTGGGGGGGGGTCTTGCTAGCACCGGAGCGGGGCTCTCCCTGCCTGGGGGGGGGGGCCTGCACGGGCG
>NW_015161526.1:90512-91709 GCF_001447785.1 Gekko japonicus
GGGTTAATCCTGGGTTAACCCCCCCGACCTGGGCGGGGGGGGGGGGAGAGCCCGGCCGGGGGCTCGCGTTGCAGGGGCGGAGAGAGAGCACGTCTGGCTCGTTCGCCGGCCGACTGCCCACCCCCGCCGGTTGGTCCGCGCCGGCTTCCCCGGGATGCCGAGGCGAGCACATGGGGTGGGGGGGCTAAAAACCCCTCCTGGGGGGTGCTTGGGGGAGGAACCTGAGGCAAGCTCGACGCCGGGGGAGGGGAGGGTCGCTTTGAACTTTTCGGCACCTTTTAAAGAATCTGGCCCCGACTTCGGAGCGCCTGGGAGGTCCCACCCGTCTGCCCCGGCTCGCGAGGCTTACTCCCGAGTCAAAGGTGCCCGCCAGCGCGCTCTTGGTCCTCTGCGCCCAGCCTCCCCCCCGCGCCGAAAGCATCTGAACCCCGCGGCGCGCTTCGACTGCTGCCCCCGGCGCTGTCCAGCCGCCCCCCGGCGCCCGCCTTACCTGGAGGAGCCAGTGGAAGGTCTCTCCGACGAGCGGGAAGCCCATGGAGCCCTTGGGGATGGGCAGCTTGCTGGCCTTGTCGCGGGTGGCGGCCCAGCGGAGCTGCCAGAGTTGCTGCGAGACGGCCAGGAGGAGCGTCACGGAGACCAGGCAGGCGACGAAGGTGGCCAGCGCCGAGACCACGTCGAACGTCTCGAAGAGCATCTTGCGCGGCGGCGGCGGCGGCGCCCCCCGGCCGGGACTCGCTCAGG
The DNA here is from genome assembly GCF_001447785.1 of Gekko japonicus. Lineage (NCBI taxonomy): Eukaryota > Metazoa > Chordata > Lepidosauria > Squamata > Gekkonidae > Gekko > Gekko japonicus. The sequence continues at coordinate 91,254 of NW_015161526.1, forward strand.
CACCCGCGGGCGGGCGGGGGGAGAAGGCGGCTGCCTGGCTTCCTGCCGTCGGGGGTCGCGAGGAGAGGAGAGAAGAAGCGGGGCAGGCAGAGGATCAGGCGGCTCAGGTGGTCATCCGAAGAAGCCGGTTCCTCCGAAGCAGACCCCGGCCCGCCCCCGGCGCGGAGGGAACCCCGGCGAGGTCCGCGGCGCCGCGCAGCCGGAGCGGGACTTGGGGGGCACCCAGACCAGACTTTTCCCTCCTTTCTGGCTGGCTCGCTCGCCGGCTGGCTCTCTCTCTGCCCGCAAGAAGAACCAACGCCGAGCCGAAGCGCGTTTGCGGGCGGGCGGGTTTGGGGTTGGTTTGCTTGGTTCACTGGGGCGGGGAGCGGCGGACGCCCCGACGGCGAACTTTGGCCCCCGGAGAGGCGAAACTGCGGAGCGGCGGCGGCGGCGGGCAACGTGAGCCGGGCGGGG
>NW_015161526.1:92460-119681 GCF_001447785.1 Gekko japonicus
CCCCCCCCAAGCTGGGACTCAAAGAAGAGAAGAGATTGGATCTATACCCCATGGCCCTTCACTACCCGAAGGAGTCTCAGAGCGGCTTACAAACTCCTTTCCCTTCCCCTCCCCACAACAGACACCTTGGGAGGCGGGTGGGGCTGAGAGAGCTCTGACAGAAACTGCTCTTTTTCAAGGACAGCTCTTATCAGGACTACAGCTTGCCCAAGGTCATCCAGCAGCTGCAAGTGGAGGAGTGGGGAATCAAACCCAGTTCTCCCAGATTAGAGTCCGCGCTCCTAACCACGACACCAAAGCCGCTTTAGAACCCAGTTCTCCCCCCCTTCCATTTGCTCCCTGCAGCAACCCTGCGAGGTAGGCCAGGCTGAGCCTCTGTGACTGCCCCCCCCCGGCCACCTAGCCGGCTTCCCTGGGAGGAGCAGGGATTCGAACCTGGGTCGCCTGGGGTCCTCCTAGCCCACTGTTCTGCCCCACACTGGCTCTCCGGAGGATAGATCTCTTTGCCCTCCACCTCCGCAGGGCCCCCCCCCCGCCTTCGAGCATGGGCCCCTCCCTGCTGATGACCCCCAGGCAGACCTTGGTGCAGCCTTTGGCACTGGCCATTGACAGGGGGAGGGGGGTGGCCGAGGGCCAGGCAGAGGGGCAGAGCAGAGTGACCAGCCCTGGGCTCCCTGTCGCTTGCCCCCCTCCCCAGCGATGCATCCTAGCAGCTCCCTGGCAGGAGGGGGCCTCTTCGCTGCTGAAGACTTGGGGCTCCTTCCAAGGGCGTCTCACCTGCTGGCCAGTGTGCCCCTCCTAGCTATCACACCCTTGTGGTGTAACTTCGAGGCACCGGCTGGAAGGGAACCGCCAAAGGGTTGCCTGTGCTCAGCTCCAGCAATGGCACAGAACAGGAGTCCTGGAGCAGCACCTGAAAGACACCAGCCACCACCCACCCCTGCAGCTCATTCAAGCGGAGGCGGCTCAGAGCCAAACTTGGGCCGGGAGAAACATGGCTGCTCTTCCAAGGTGCCGCCACCGCGTCCCTCTTTAATGTCGCGGCATCGATCCCCAAAGACAGTCTCTGTTCTCTTATTTTCAGACCGAAGGGCAAATGCTCTTGCAGCTCTTGGGGGCGGTGGGGGAGACCCATGGAAAACTAGGTGGGAGGGCTTCTGGAGTTCTGGCCACGCTGCTGGACCTCCTGAAGGCCCCTGGTATTTGTGGCCACTGTGTGATACAGTGTGTTGGACTGGATGGGCCACCGGCCTGATCCAACATTGGCTTCTCTTGTGTTCTTATGTGTGGGGCAGGGATGCTCTGTATTCTTGGTGCTTGCAATGTTCCCTCTAAGCCGTGGAGTCTTGTGAGCAAAACGTCTACTTAGTGAGCTCTTGGCATTAAAGTTGTGAGTGAGCGATTTGGCTACTGCATCAGTTAGTTTGCTCTGGAGCCCTCCATCCTGAGCTGAGACAAAAATGTGTGTGCCAGAGGCTAAAAAACTGAGAGCTAGCTCACATTAACTCAGCTTAGAGGGAACACTGCTTGGGAGGCAACCGTGGGTGGGGCTTCTGGAGTTCTGGCCCCGCTGGTGGACCTCCTGATGGCACCTGGTATTTTTGGCCACTGTGTGACACAGAGTGTTGGACTGGATGGGCCACTGGCCTGATCCAACATGCGCTTCTCTTACATTCGTAAATCTCAGGATCCCTTGAGAGCAGAGAGAGCAATACAGGAGGAGTCAGTGGCCCATTAAGAAGGGGGGAGCAGCCAGAGGCGTTTCACTGCTGCACATGGCTGCAGGCCCCCAAGTTCTGTTGCAGGGCACAGACAGTGCAGGGGGCACACATCCCTTGGGCCACATGTGGCTCCAGAGCCTATGAGCCAAATGGCTTGTGCAGTCGAGCAGCTCAGCTGCCGTCACCGGGACAGAAACATGGTCCAGGGGGGTGGGGGGAGCCTCACCTCGGTCCTGTTAGCTTTTGTGTGTCCTCCACACCCTTCTGGTTCTAGAAGCTAAAACACGGACCATTTGCCGAACTTTTACTTGAAGCACTTTCCATGGCTGCAACACATATTCTGAACCAGCGAAGTTTCACAGGTGATTTTAAGCCATGTGCTGATAACACACACACACACCAAATCTAGGGCTTGATTTAAATGTGATGCTGGCCAGGCAGAAGCCCCATCCGAAAGGACTTTGCAAGGGCACAGCATAAGGACATCAGAAGAGCCTGGCCGGATCAGACCCGTGAAGGTCCACCCACTCCAGCATCCTGTCTTCTCACACAGCAGCCTACCAGTTCCTCTGGAGGGCCAACAACAGGGCAGAGAGGCCGAGGCCTTCCCCTGAGAAGAACATCAGAAGAGCCCTGCTGGATCAGACCAGGGAGAGTCCATCTAGTCCAGCATCCCATCTCACACAGGGGCCAGCCAGTTCTTCTGGAGGGCCAGCAACAGGGCAGGGAGGACGAGGCCTTCCCCTAAGAAGAACATCAGAAGAGCCCTGCTGGATCAGACCAGTGAGGGTCCATCTAGTCCAGCATCCCGTCTCACACAGCGGCCAACCAGTTTCTCTGGAGGGCCAACAACAGGGCAGAGAGGCCGAGGCCTTGTCCTGATAAGAACCTCAGAAGAGCCCTGCTGGATCAGACCAGGGAGGGTCCCTCTAGTCCAGCATCCTGCCTCACCCAGTGGCCAGCCAGTTCCTCTGGAGATTCAACAAGAGGGCAGAGAGGCCGAGGCCTTCCCCAGTGTTGCCTCCTGGCACTCGGATTCAGAGGTTGACTGCCTCTGAATGTAGCCCACTGAGGGACCTCTCCTCCGTGCATCTGTCCAGTCCCCCTTTAAAGCCACGTAGGCCTGTGGCCATCACTACAGCCTCTGGCAATGAATTGCGCATTTTAATCACTCTCTGTGTAAAGAAGTACTTCATTGTGTCCCTACTGAACCTACTGCCGGTCACCTTCATCGCACAAACGTCACGTTCTAACATTTTGAGAGAGGGAGAGAAAAAATTCTCTTGGTCATCTCTCTCCACCCTGGGCATAATTTTATAAACCTCTATTGTGTCCTCTCTCTGTCCTCTCTCTTTTAAACTGAAGAGTCCCCGACTCTTGTAAAGTCGGACTTGTGTGAAACAAGCGAAGCAAAGAGCTTCCCGTCCCTGGGCCTCTGCATGGGCTCCTGGTCGCCTTTAAACTGCAGCTGTAGCAGCAGCAACGTGCCCTCTATTTGCAACCCGTGTGCAGTCGAGAGTCTTATAGCTGCTTTGCATGGATCCAGTTTAACCAGACCGTGAGCTCATGCAGAGTCGCCCAGGGAATATCTCTTGCCTTGCCAGCCTCTGGCTGAGACAGGGTGTAAGCTAGACTGCCACGTGATGTGCAAACCGTGCCGCAGATCCTTTCAGCCACCCAGCCTTGGTGCATCAGGTCCGTCGGGTAGAGCTTCTGCTGCAGCCAGGGGCTGAAGATGGACATGGATACTGAAATCGTGCCTCAAGTGGGCATTAAAGTTTAAAATGCTGCTTACAGCCGTTCCTGGTGAAATCAGGCCTTAATTGCATCATTATTAAGGTTTGCATTGTCAAGGGAGATGTAAACACACACCCCAGATGTATGCAAAAAGGCCCCAATCCAGAGAAGAGCCTCCCCGCAGTGTAAGCAAAATACCAACCAACTGGAAGGCCAACGCGATCCGCTTTTCAGTCCCTCCAGTTCCTTGCCGCCCCAGCTTCAGAGTGACAAAGTCAGTTTTTGCCTTGTCCATGAAGTCCAATCCAGCGAGAGGGACGTCGGTGTGCCTGCACGTGTGCTCTGCATGTGAAACCCCTTTTCCAGTTTTATTCATGGCAGCACTGGATCCATGCTTCTGTCTACCGGTTGTTTTAAACCATTGGATTTAATTCGTGGTTTTGATGTATTTTATTATTTTTTTATACTGTCAGCTGCCTTGAGTTCCTTTAAGGTAGAAAGGCAGCGAATAGATACTTTGAATAAGGAAATGGCCGGAGGGCCCCTGATGGACGGGGGCGAGGCTCTTAAGGGCCTGCAGATTGTCTGGTTTGTGGGGGGGGGGGTTGCGTGGCAGAAGGGCCTGTCCAGGAAGGGGGGAAAGCAAAGGGGCTTGCTGCTCACCTTCCCCTCTGCTTCTGGCCCTTGCCTGAGAACTTCCAAGGAGGACACCCTGGGGGCTTTGGCTCCCATGAAATACTGACTGCCTCTATAAGGTATCATGGAGATTCTTTGATCTGAATGGACCCCAGTTGTCCACCGATAGATGCAGACCTGTCCCCTTCTTCAAGCTGACCAGAAGTGCCACAGAGGCCGATCTGGGTTGTATTTGCTCCAGAGCACCAGGAAGTGGAAGATCTGCTCATACGTGGGCATGATCCAGCGGGGAAGCCAGTTTGGTGCAGTGGATAGGAGCACAGACTCTAATCTGGGAGAGCCGGGTTTGATTCCCCACACCTCCACATGCAGCTGCTGGGGTGACCTTGGGTCAGCCACAAGTTCTTTCAGAGCTGTCCTTGAAAGGGCGGTTCTCGAGAGAGCTCTCTCCGCCCCACCTACCTCACAGGGTGTCTGTGGCAGGGAGGGGGAGGGAAAGGAGATTGTAAGCCGCTCTGAGACTCCTTCAGGTAGTGATGGGTGGGGGATAAACCCAACCTCTTCTTCTGTGCAAGCCCCATGAAGCAGAAGTATGCTGGAGTCCATTCACTGTAACATAAACTCATGTGAACATGTACGAAGCTGCCTTGTCCTAAGTCAGACACACACACACCCCTGGTCCATCAAAGTCAGTATTGTCTGCTTAAGACTGGCAGCGGCTCTCCAGAGTCTCAGGCAGAGGTCTTGCATATCACCTCGCTCCTACCTAGTCCTTTTAAACTGGAGATACCGGGGATTGAACCTGGGACCTAACTGTAACATAAACGCACGTGGACATGTACGAAGCTGCCTTGTCCTAAGCAGTGTTCCGTCTAAGCTGAGTTCCATCAAAGTCAGTATTGTCTGCTTAAGACTGGCAGCGGCTCTCCAGAGTCTCAGGCAGAGGTCTTGCATATCACCTCGCTCCTACCTAGTCCTTTTAAACTGGAGATACCGGGGATTGAACCTGGGACCTTCTGCATGCCAAGCAGAGGCTCTGCCACTGAGCCACAGCCCCTCCCAGACAAATGCATAAATCACACATGAAACTGCCTCATACCAAATCAGACTCTTGGTCCATCAAGGTCTGTATTGCACACTCGGCCTGGCAGTGGCTCTCCAAGGTCTCAGGCCGCTCCTACCTGGTCCTTTTAAATAGATATGCCAGACATTGAACCTGGGACTTTCTGCATGCCAAGCAGAGGCTCTGCCACTGAGCCCCTCCCAGACTAATGCATAAATCACACATGAAACTGCCTCATACCCAATCAGACTCTTGGTCCATCAAGGTCTGTATTGCACACTCGGCCTGGCAGTGGCTCTCCAAGGTCTCAGGCGGAGGTCTTTCCCATCACCTCCTACTTGACCCTTTCATCTGGAGATGCCGGGGATTCAACCTGGGACCTTCTCCATGCCAAGTGGAGGCTCTGAGACCTGAGCCACAACCTTTCCGAAACACTGAAACACATAGTGAATCAGACCCCCCCTTGGCCCGTCAAGGTCAGTATTAGTGTAGTGTAGAGAGCCAGTTTGGTGTAGTGGTTAAGTGCGCGGACTCTAATCTGGGAGAACACACAAACCTGCCTTATAGTGAACCAGACCCCCCCTTGGCCTGTCAAGGTCAGTATTAGTGTATTAGTGTAGTGTAGAGAGCCAGTTTGGTGTAGTGGTTAAGTGTGCGGACTCTAATCTGGGAGAACCGGGTTGGATTCCCCACTCCTCCACTTGCACCTGCTGAATGACCTTGGGCAAGCTGTAGTTCTGATAAGAGCTGTTCTTGGAAAAGAGCCATTTCTGTCAGAGCTCTCTCAGCCCCACCCACCTCACAGGGTGTCTGTTGTGGGGAGGGGAAGGGAGAGGAGTCTGTAAGCCGCTCTGAGACTCCTTTGGGTAGTGAAGGGCGGGGTATAAATCCAATCTCTTCTCTTCTTCTATTACCTACTCAGACTGGCAACCGCTCTCTAGGGTCTCAGGCAGACGTCTTTCCCATTACCTCCTACTTGGTCCTTTTTAACTGGAGATGAGTTATGCCAATAAAGGTTTGTTGTTGTGTTGTTAACTGGAGATCCCGCGGATTGAACCTGGGGCCTCCTGCATGTCAAGCAGAGGTTCTAGCCACTGGGCCACGGCCCCAAACAAAAATCAGACTGACTAGTTGTTGCAGGGATGAGTTTTTGCAGCCCGGAGAGCTCCGAGGCCTGCCACACTGACTGTGCCGCCGGACGTCTGTCCCTTTCCTCTCTGGCTTTGTTTTCAAAATAGCTCACAGGTTTCATTCCATTCTTCAGAATACCATCTGGAAAGGCTGCTTTTTGGAGGGGCGGGGGAACAAAAGCCCAGTGGCAAAGCGGCCCTCCTTCCTTCCCATGAGCCGTTGGCACCACAGGCAGCTGCCGAGTTGCAGGCGAGGGAGGGAGGCTTCGCAGACCCACCGCTGCTGCTGCTGCTCGCTGGGCGCTCACTCTTTGCCCTGTAACCCCACCTGGCGGACAGTCTGGGCTGTGCACCGGCCGGCTGGAAACCCGGCGACTGAGTTGGGACAGGCCAAGGAGTTTTTTTATGAGCCTTGGGGCCAGCTTTGAATGCAGGCGTCTAGCAGGGAGGTCTTCTTCTTCTTCTTTCACTCACCCTTGCTGTTATTTGCCAGGGCACGGCTGTGGTTGGAATGTCAGACCAGGGTCTGGGAGGTCCGGGTTCAAATTCTCCACTCTGCCATGGAAGATGGCTGGACGGCACTCTCAGACTCGCCAACCTCACAGGGTTGTTTTTTGTTTTTTTGTTAAGCCCGCGGAGGGGATTTTTTATTATTTTTTCAAACTACAAAAAACTACCACAGAAAAACAGGGAGGGGGACTACATATACAGGATAAAGAAAAGATACCCACACTACCTAAAAACCCAAGAGACAGGGTTGTTGTGAGATTAAAACAGAGGAGGGGGTTATGCAAGCACCCTAGGGGGGGGAAGTGGGATATATATATATATATATATTAAAAAATATTATTTACACACACATCTCTTTCTTGCCGCTGGATCCCCAGGGACTCTTCCCATATGACAGTGGGAGGGCTTCTGGTTTCCTGGCCCCACTGCTGGACCTCCTGAGGGCACCTGGTGTTTTTGGCCACTGTGTGACAGAGAGTGTTGGACTGGATGGGCCATTAGCCTGATCCAGCATTGGCTTCTCTTACATTCTTAAGAGTAGAGGTCCATCAGTGGCTTTTAGCCACAAGGTATAGAGGGAACTCTCAGGCTGGGGCAAGTGATGCTTTGTATTCTTGGTGCTGGGGGGGGGCAACAGTGGGAGGGCTTCTAGTGTCATCTGGCCCCACTGCTGGACCTCCTGATGGCACCTGGTATTTTTGGCCACTGTGTGACACAGTGTTGGACTGGATGGCTTCTCTGATGTTCTTATATTCTTATGACTAACACCCCCAACAAGACCTCACCCTGGTTTCCCTTCACAACATACAATCATCTGTTTCTGAGGAGATGCCTGGCTTTGGAGAAAGGATTGGGCACTGCATCCTGGGCTGGAATCCGGGCCATCCCTGGTTCAAGTCTCTCCTCTCACCAGTTGCCCTTGGGAAAGATGCTCTCAGCCTCAGTCCGCCCCAAGGCAGGAACGGTGGCAGAGGCCTACCATACAGGGCTGTTCGGAGAACGAGGAAATGGAGGAGGTGCCGTACCTGCATGGCCCAGCCTATCCCGATCTCGTCAGATCTTGGAAGCTCAGTGTTGGGATGGGAGACCACCAAGGAAGTCTAGGAGACCACCAAGGAATCTGGAGAACCAGGTTTGATTCCCTCCTCCTCCTCTTCCTGGGGTCAGTCACAGCTCTCTCAGAGCTCTCTCACCCCCACTGACCTCACAGGGTGCCTTTCTGTCTGTTGTGGGGAGAGGAAGGGAAGGCGATTGTAAGCCACCCCAAGACTCCTTCGGGTAGTGAAGTGTGAGGTATAAAACCAACTCTTCTTTGTGACGAGGAAGCAGGCAGTGGCAAACCACCTCTGAATGTCTCTGGCCTTCAAGACCCCGCAGGGCTTCCATAAATCGGCAGCCACTATGGCCAACAACACTCTGCTGGGAGTAGGAAGGGAACTGAAAACAAATCAGCCAGTATCATCATGCCCCTGTATAAACCAACTGGTGCGACCTCACCACGCCTCAAAAAGGATATTATAGCATCAGGAAAAGTGCAGAGAAGGGCAACTCGAATGATCAAAGGGTTGGAACACTTTCCCTATGAGGAAAGGTTAAGGCGCTTAGGGCTCTTTAGCTTGGAGAAACGAGGACTGAGGGGTGACATGATTGAGGTTTATAAGATTATGCACGGGATAGAGCAGGTCGAGAAAGAAGTCCTTTTCTCCCTTTCTCACAAGACAAGAACTGGTGGGCACTCCATGAAATTGCTGAGCAGTCGGGTTAGAACAGATAAAAGGAAGCACTTCTTCACCCAAAGAGTGATGAACACTTGGAATTCACTGCCAAAGGAGGTGGTGGCTACAAGCATAGACAGCTTCAAGAGGGAATTATATAAGCATATGGAGTAGAGATCCATCAGTGGCTATTAGCCACAATATATATATAGGAACTCTCCGTCTGGGGCAAGTGATGCCTTGTATTCTTGGTGCTTGGGGGGGGGGGCAACAGGGGGAGGGCTTCAAGTGTCCTGGCCCCACACTAATGGACCTCCTGATGGCACCTGGTCTTTTTGGCCACTGTGTGACAGAGTGTTGGACTGGATGGGCCATTGGCCTGATCCAACATTGGCTTCTCTTATGTTCTTATAGGAACTCTCAGTCTGGGGCAAGTGATGCCTTGTATTCTTGGTGCTTGGGGGGGGCAACAGTGGGAGGGCTTCTAGTGTCCTGGCCCCACTGCTGGACCTCCTGATGGCACTTTTTTTGGCCACTGTGTGACAGAGTGTTGGACTGGATGGGCCATTGGCCTGATCCAACATGGGCTGTATTTGGGGCTAGATCTGAGCAGCAGCTTGTCACCCAGAGAAAGGGAGCCCTCCTGACTGTCTTCTATGGACAGGTTCGCAAGCCAGAGGGCCAGCTCCCTTCCGAAACCACACTTTGATTTCAAGGGTCAGCTGGTGCTAACTTGAAGAGCCAGTGCAAAGGGCACAGGAGAGGCCTGGCCTAGGAGGCCCTGCTCTTTTTGAGTGTGTGGGCACGTTGGGAATTCTGACACAAATGCACGATGGCCCGATAGACATGAAGGAGGCGGAGCCAAACAGACACAGAGGAGCCCCGGTGCCCCGGGGGGGGGGGGGGGGGGGGGGGAGGCCAAGGGGCCGGGGGGGGGGGGGGGAGAGGGGTGATTGAAAAATATATATGAGGAAAGAGGAGTGAGAGAGAGAAGAAAACCACCACTGTGACAAGAGCTGCCACCGAAACGGCATTATTTTAACCTGCGCGACCCATCAGATCTCCAATAGCCAGTCAGAAGCCCTGCTCCGCAAGAAGGAGGAGGAGGAGGAGATTGGATTTCTACCCCCGCCCTTCACTTGGGTGTCTCAGAGCGGCTTACAAATTCCTTCCCCTCCCCACAACAGGCACACCTGTGAGGTAGGTGGGGCTGAGAGAGCTCTTGACAGAAACTGCCCTTTTTCAAGGACAGCTCTTATCAGAACATCCAGCCAGGTGCAAGTGGAGGAGTGGGGGAATCAAACCTGGTTCTCCCAGATTAGACCACTACACCAAACTGGCTCTCCCACACGGCCGCACCCGCTTTCTACAAACACTTGATGAGTGCCCGCAAAGGAGCTGTCAGGCACCCCTGGTGTCCCTGGATGCCATGCTGGACAGCTCTGCTCTAGAGGTTCTGTGCAGCCTCTTCCATAAGCGACGCAGCGCCTTTGAGTCTCGAAAGGAAACATGCGGCCCGGTCAGCCTCCTGAGCTGCCTTTGTGGGGAGGCAACGGCAAGGAGATCAAATTTTTACTGACCTGTTTCCCCCCACCCCCTCCCTAAGATGTTCCTGGTCTTTCTCTCCTCTCCACCCCCTCCCATCTTGTATCTCACCTGACTGGCATGGTGCAAGGTTAATTGGTGCATCACCTCAGAATAGCTATATATGGTAGCCAATACATCAGCCTATAACAGAATCCTGACCTTGATGGAGTGACACACATTCAGACTTATGAAATCTCATTTACCAGGTTTGTTGGTTAATTTAAGTTTTCATGGCTATTAGGCTACTTTAAATATACAATTGGAACTATTATTATAATAATTTCACTATTTCATTTCATGGTTTTTATTTAGAATAATTGGAATGGATGTGGCTAAAATATAAGGTAATTCTAGTTTGAAAAAATCATTTGTTGAAATTAATAAGGATTTGGTATACATTTGAAATAATAATTTTTCTTTTTTCCTTTCCCCCCCCCCTCTATTTTTATAATTTCAGGATACAACATCTGGTCTTTATATAAGATCTTGTATACATATGTTTGAATGTGTGTCTATACTATGTTGTAATAGTGACCACTAAGGAAGGCCCCGTGAGGCTGAAACGCGTTTGGTCTTCAGTTGGAAAGTGTTGACCCATCATGTGTATTAATATTTGATATGCTTTTATTAGTCTGATACTTGAAAAAAAATTAACCCCAATATATTTTAATATGTGTACACCATAATAATATTGAACAAACTTCAGAGGACGGTGGAAGACAGGAAGGCCTGGCGGGAGCTGGTCCATGGGGTCGCGAAGAGTCGGACTCGACTGTGCGACTGAACAACAACAACCATAATAAATTTTGTACTTTTATAATTTACATGGTCAGCTTAACCCTTCCGGTTCGCAGTGTTATCTTGGGTTGAGTTTTCCCCTCCCCCCCCCTTTTTTCCAGTTTTGATCAAATCAGTCAATCCTCAAAGAAATCAAGCCTGACTGTTCCCTGGAAGGCCAGAGACTGAAGCTGAAGCTCAAATACTTTGGCCACCCAATGAGAAGGGAGGGAGCACTCCGTGGAGAAGGCCCTGATGCTGGGAAAGACTGGAGGCCAAAGAAGATGGGGACGGCAAAGGATGAGTGTTGGCGATGCAGGGAATGTGAAATTGAGCAAACTCCAGAGGACAGGAGGGCCTGGCGTGATGTGGTCCATGGGGTCGCAAAGAGTCAGACTCGACTGTGCGACTGAACAGCAGCAACTGAAGCTGCAGAGGGAGAAGCCGCGCAGGCTCCCCAGCAAGGCTCCGTCCCCTCCCCTCCTTTTGAGCTGGATTTCTGCTGGCTCTGCAGCCAGGCTGAAAAATTAGGCAGGTGTCAAATGGACCTGGTGGGCTTGGCTCACTCCTGGCCCGTAGTGGCACGCGAAGTGACCGGAATCCCCTTCTGGGCCTTGCGCACTTGCCACCTTGGTCCCAGGCGAGCCCCTGCCTGCCCCCGAAGTCGACCCCTCCCCCGGGGGGACCCTCCCCACTGCTGGGCCTGAATGGCAGAAGGCGGCCATGCCAAGTGTTTGCCCGTTTATGCGTTCATTCAAAATACTTGTTAGCCGCCTTTCTACCCCCATGGAGCGCAAGGCGGCCAACAAGGTAAACTAAACAAGAATAATAAAATGCACACCAACGACCGTCAGTGTTCCCTCTGAGCTGAGTTAGTGTGAGCTAGCTCACAGCTTTTTAGCCACCAGCTCACACATTTTTGTCTCAGCTCAGGAAGGAGGGCTCCAGAGCAAACTAATCGATGCAGCAGCCAAATCCCTTGCTCACAGCTTTGATGCCAGGAGCTAACGAAGTAGAGTTTTTGCTTACAGGACTCCACAGCTTAGAGGGTGCATTGACGACCGTGATTTAAAACCTTCAATTAGGACTTCCAAGGAATAAAAGCCAAATTCTTCAAATGCAGTCCTAGATAAAACTGTCTTCAGCTGCCTTCTGAAGACTGGGAGTGGGGGAGGGGGCGAGGTCCACCTCCCTGAGGAGGTGCTTCCAGAGCTTTGGGGCTGCTCCCAAAAAGGCCTCTCTTGTGTGCCCACTCAATGGGCCTTTTGGATTGGTGGGGCAGTCAGGAGGGCCCAACTCCACATGTTCGGCTGAAGTGCTCTCCGAAAAGGCCCAAGTGGCACAAATACTCGCCTGCTTTCATTCGTATTCACGGGCTCACAGCGGCTGTCTCTCTCTCTCTCATGCCCCGGGATCCTCATTTGGGCAACTGGTGATTGCGTCGTGAGCAAGATAATGTCATGCCATGATGTAGTGTGACAAATTTAACTACATGAAACTGCTAGAGGCACGTCGAGTCAAGGAAAGGCATCGCTTTCCAGGGCATCACTTTGATTGGGAAAGGTTACTCCAAAAGGGGGCATTTTTTGATGTGCCAGAAAATGTTTGAAAATAAACTGCCATCAGCTCCTTACGAGCTCCCGGAAGAGATCAGGGCCCTGCGGGACCTCTTACAGTTCCGCAGGGCCTGCAAGACGGAGCTCTTCCGCCAGGCTTTCAAATAGGAGCCGCCGCCACTATTAACAACTGCAACAGCTCGTAGAGCCTGGTCCCTGGTTGGTTACCGACAGCCTAGGTGTGCCGACTACATCTGAGGAAGATCATCGAGCTGGAACTTAAACAACTATGGCATGCACTCACGCGGTAACGCCATCATTACGACGACAAACAACAGAGCTAGCACTTTAATGCTGTATTGTTTGAATGAATTGTTTTTAACTGTTTTATGAACCTTTGATTGTTACATCCCGTGTAAGCCGCCCTGAGCCTGCTCCCGTGGGGTTGGGTGGAGTATAAATCGTAAAATAAATAAATAAAAATAAAATTGACCAAGTACCCACCAGTTGCTCTTTTTTTAACTGGAACCGAACGAGGGCGGCTCTTGTCTCACAGCCCGCTGATACTGCATGAGAATGCACCCGTGCTCCCCGTTTCCTTCCGGTGGCCTCTCCCTTATATATAAAAGCCGGATGGTGGTGGCACTTCTCTAGAACATTCCACACGATCCAGAATTGGTTGGCGCCCTGGTGTGTCACTCAGAATCTGTCCCTATCCACTGGCTGCATTGCTTGAGTCTCGCCTCCAACATTCTAAACAGTTTGCTGTTCCTCTCCCCCACATAGCCAGTCAGAACACAGAGGTTATTTGCATATGTAGCCTCATTGGCCTTTGCCTCGGAACACAGAGGTCGTTTGCATATGCGACTTGATTGGCTTTTGCCTCTAACATTCTAAACAGTTTGCTGTTCTGAGGTAAAATGTGTCCAATCTCCAGGTGAGGGCTGGAGATCACTCAGAACTACAACTGCTTTCCAGATGGCAGAGATCAGTTCCCCTGGAGAAAATGGTGGGCTCTGTATCCTTATGTGCTGCTGAGGTGGCCCCTGTATGACAGCCAATGTGATGTAGCAGTCAGGGCTTCAGAGCACCGGAGAGGCTGCAGGTGTGTGGGGGGGTGGAAAGCTGAAGAGTGAGGGGGGAATAAAGGTAGGTTGAAGACTGGCTGGGAAGGAGATAGGGTTGCCAACTCCAGGTGGGAAATTCCTGGAGATGTGAGGGATGGAGCCTGGAGAGGGTGAGGTTTCAGGAGGCGTGGGACCTCGGACAGGTACAAAGCCATAGACTCCACCCTCCAAACTAACCATTCCCTTCTGGGGAACCATTGTTGCCAATCTCCAGGTGAGGGCTGGAGATCACTCAAAATTACAAACTGTTCTTTAGGTAGCAGAGATCAGTTCCTCTGGCGAAAATGGTGGACTCAGTGTCATTATACCCTGCTGAGGTCGCCACAGCAAATTGACACTGAGTGTCCAAGACCGGAACGGGCCTTTTTCCTAGTCTGGCATATTGGGGGTGGAAAGTGCCATCAAGTCACTGCCGACTTGTGCTGACCCTGTAGGGTTCTCAAGGCGAGAGACAAATAGAGCCCTTGGCTGCCTCTGCGTAGCAACCCTAAACCTCCTTGGTGGTCTCCCGTCCAAGGACTAATCCAGGCCAGTCCTGCTCAGCCTCTGAGATCTGAAGAGATCAGGCTAGCCTGGGCCATCCAGATCAAAGCAAGAAGAAGAGATTGGATCGATACCCCCCGCCCTTCACTACCCAGAGGAGTCTCAGAGCGGCTCACAAACTCCTTTCCCTTCCCCTCCCCACAACAAACACCCTGTGAGGTAGGCGGGGCTGAGAGAGCTCTTGACAGAAACTGCTCCTCTTCAAGAACAGCTCTGAAAGAACTTGTGACTGAACCAGTGTTCCCTCTAAGCTGAGTTAGCGTGAGCTAGCTCATAGTTTTTTCGCCTCCGGCTCACGCATTTTTGTCTTAGCTCAGGAAGGATGGCTCCAGAGCCAACTAACTGATGCAGTAGCCGAATCACCTGCTCACAACTTTAATGCCAGTAGCTCACAAAGTAGGATTTTGGCTCATGGGACTCCACAGCTTAGAGGGAACATTGGACTGAACCAAGGTCACACCAGCAGCTGCATGTGGAGGAGGAGTGGGGGAATCAACCCCAGTTCTTCCAGATTAGAGTCCGCGCTCCTAACCATGACACCAAACTGGGTCTGAAGAGAGGAACAGGGGTGGTTTGCCATTTCCTGCCTCTCCCCAGCGACCCTGGGCTTCCTTGGTGGTCTCTCCTCCAGGAACTCATCCGAGCCAACCCTGCTTAGCTTCTGAGAGCTGGTGAGATTGGGCCAGGGCACGCTTTCTGTTCATTCCTGTCGGGGTTTCACGAAAGACTTTCCTTGCCCGTGGAAGTCCCCTGACTCAGCTGGTGTCACCGTTTGGGAATGCTGAGATACTTCCTATCAAGGAAGGGCTCTTATCCAGCTTGCAAGCAACTGGTATGTATGGAAATGTAAGGTACTCTCCCTTTTATGGTATCCCTTGGGGCAATACTAGTCTTGCATATGATTATGCAAGAGTAGTTTCTCCCCAAGGGGAAAAAACTAGCTCACTGGCTGCCGATAGCATACCGAATTCACTTCAAGGTGCCAGTTCTCACCTTTCAAGCCCTTTATGGTCCGGGGCCTACATACCTGAGGGACCACCTTTCCCCATATGTTCCCCAGACACCACTGCGTTCAGGGTCCTAAAATCGTCTGGCCCTCCCTGGTCCCAAAGATGCCAGGCTGGCCATAACCAGGCCCAGGGCTTTCTCAGTGGCGGCTCTGCGTTGGTGGAATGAGCTCCCAGAAGATATCAGGGCCCTGCAGGACTTGTACAGTTCCACAGGGCCTGCAAGACGGAGCTCTTCCACCAGACCTTTAAGCAAGGAGCCGCATTCAACAACTGAACAGTAGCAAGGCCCTGTTCCCCTGGGATTACCATAAGACAGAGGGAGGGGGAAGCAACCCTGACCCAAATACTGGAATCAAGAACCACAAGGGTGAGAAAGAAGTCATATAAAGGGCCAATATTGAAAACTAAGTTATAATACACAAAAATGCATGTATTTATTAGTAAAGGTAAAGGTAAAGGTTCCCTTGCTCGAAAGCCAGTTGAATCTGACTCTAGGGTTGCGGTGCTCATCTCCGTTTCCAAGCCGAAGAGCCAGCACTGTCCGAAGACGTTTTCTGTGGTCATGTGGCCGGCATGACTAAACACCAAGGCACACGGAACGCTGTTACCTTCCCACTGAAGTGGTTCCTATTTATCTACTTGCAATTTCTTGCTTTAGAACTGCTAGGTTGGCAGGAGCTGGAACTAGAGACGGGAGCTCACTCTGTCATGCGGCACCCGGGTCCTGAACTGCTGAACTACCGACCTTCCACAGCCTGCAGTTCAGCGTCTTAACCACTTGAGCCACCGCAGCTCAAGACAGTTAAAAACATATAAGGGCCCAATGAAAGCCTCATAAACAAGTAAAGGTGGCCTAAACACAAGAGCCAAGACACATGACCTGGTGCATTTCTGCCCTATTGGGGCCTTCTTCAGAGGTCAAACAGTATTGAGGTACACATAACTTTAATACATATTACAATAAGATAACCAATAAGTGAATACTGGACCAAGAAAAGGAATGTTAAGCAGCAAAATCGAAAGACACAAGACAAAGATGTTTGTGAGGCCTCTAAAGATGAGTGTCATGTGTCTGGTGCCAAATGCACAGTTGCTCAATTAGAATATCTTCCAATTTAGGTCCAAAAAGCACCTGTGTGGCTATCAAAGTCAGAGCTAGAGTGTCCTCAAGCAAACAGCAGTGAGATGTTCTAATTCAGTGACTGTGCATTTGGCACCAGACAGTTACCTGTACCTCAATATTGTCTGACCTCTGAAGAAGGCCCCAATAGGGCAGAAACGTGTGTTTAGGCCACCTTTACTTGTTTCTAATAAATACATGTATTTTTGTATATTATAAGTTTTAACTTAGTTTTTAATATTGGCCCTTTATCGGACTCCTTTCTCACCCCTGGAATTACCATCAGCAGCCTGGGCCTGCCGACATAAACGGATTAAGACAACAGCTGAACATCCTAGATCTAATGGGTGGGAATGACAAGGGAATCGATACCGGCTAAGTATCAGGAGAAACTTCCTAACTGTAAGAGTAGTTGAGCAGTGGAACAGTCTACCTCGGGTGGTGGTGGCTGCTCCTTCACTGGACGTTTTCAAGCGGAGGCCGGACGGCCTTTTTTTGGGTATGTTGCAGGGCTCTCTTTCGGCTATGCTCCTGCAGAGTGCAGGGGGTTGGGCTGGATGACCTGCGAGGTCCCTTCCAACTCTAACATTCTATGTATCCCATCATGATTATGCCACCATGATCTACTGTGACGTTCTGCCATCGCGATGCAACTATTACTGTCGCTAGCCCTTTATGGTTGTTACGATTGTTTTATATATGCTTGTTTCTATGTGTTTTAACTTTTATGTAAGCCGCCCTGAGCCTGCTCTGGCGGGAACGGCGGGGTAGAAATCGAATAAATAAATAAATGGATGAATGAAAGAAATTAAATATATCGAATGGGGCTTTTGTGGGTTCCCCAGTAAATCAATTCCTTTCACTGCTAGGAATCCAGTGGCTTTGTTTGTATTTTAAGTAAAAACAAATATTACTGTGCCCTTTATGAAGTTTATGTCTCCGGTACCTGGCATTACATTCTATGGCCGACACGGCCCAGCATGACAAAGTGGCATTTATGTCAGATCCGGCCCCTGGCCTAACCTTTCCTCACAGCTTCTGCTAAGCCGATGGGTTTGTCCTCCCTTTCCCGAATATTGCCACAGGAGGACTTTGTGCAATCAGGGCTGTTTCGGGAAACTGTTGCACGCCAGCCATTGGGAAGCTCTGCTGAAGAAACCCCATTGCGAGGAAGCCCTTGCGTAAGTTACAGGTGAGAAGGCCTCTCACCCAGACCCTCCGTTTTCCCTGTGGTTTCACCTGCATTTTACATCATTTCGTTGTCCCTGCCGTTTATTTCTTCCCCAACCTATTGCATAAATGACTCAGCCTGGTGAGGGTTCACTCGTTGCGTTTGAGGAATCCGGCTCTATCCCATGAAACTTTATGCAGGGATAATATTTTATTTGTCTTTAAGGTGCCACAAAACTCCTGTTTAGATCAGAAAAAGGTAACCAAGAGAGAGATCTTGGAGTCGTAGTAGATAACTCACTGTAAATGTCGAGACAGTGTGCGACTGAAGTAAAGAAACCCATCGCTATGCTGGGGATTATTAGGAATGGAATTGAAAACAAATCAGCCAGTATCATATTGCCCCTGTATAAATCAATGGTGCAACCACATTTGGAGTACTGTGCACAGTTCTGGTCACCACACCTCAAAAAGGATATTATAGCACTGGGAAAAGTGCAGGAAAGGGCAACTAGAATAATCAAAGGGTTGGAACACTTTCCCTATGAAGAAAGGTTAAAGCGCTGGGGGTTCTTTAGCTTGGAGAATCGACTCCTGAGGGGTGACATGATCGAGGTTTACAAGATTATGCATGGGATAGAGCAGGTAGAGAAAGAAGTAGTTTTCTCCCTTTCTCACAAGACAAGAACTCGTGGGCACTCCATGAAACTGCTGAGCGGTCGGGTTGGAACGAATAAAAGGAAGTCGTTCACCCAAAGAGTGATTAACACTTGGAATTCACTGCCACAGGAGGTGGTGGTGGCTACAAGCAAGAGGGAATTAGATAAACATATGGAGCAGAAGTCCGTCAGTGGCTCTTAGCCACAAGGTATAGGTAGGAACTCTCAGGCTGGGGCAAGGGATGCTCTGTACTCTTGGTGCTTGGGGGGGGCAACAGTGGGAGGGCTTCTAGTGTCCTGGCCCCGCTGGTGGACCTCCTGAGGGCCCCTGGTATTTTTGGCCACTGTGTGACCCAGAGTGTTGGACTGGAGCAGCCATTGGCCTGATCCAACATTGGCTTCTCTTCTTATGTTCTTATGTGCATTTGCTGTATCTACAAGCATCACCAGACCGGCTTCCGACAGAAAGCAGGATATACATTGTCAAAAGAGGTGATGAATATACACCATAGCAAGTGCTTGCTACAGTACAGGAGTCCCCATTCATTAAACAAATGGACTGCAATTTGGGACCAAGGAAGCCTTTACTTGAATGACCTCTAAAACGTTCACAGCCTTGCTCAGGTTTTGCAGACTGAGGGCTTTTGTGGCTTCCTCGATTGAAGTCCCTCCATCTAACGCTTTCCCCCATAAGCCACCACCATCTCGACCCAGAGAACTGTGGGGTGAGCATAAGGTGGGTATTCCACACACTGTAGTTTTCAGGAGGGAAGCCCATGTCCTTCTCATAGGAACCTGAGAGAGGAAGCCCTGGTGTGTGTGTGTGTGGGGGGGTGTTATGCTTGCATTAAGGGATTGCTGGATGCAAACCCCTCGCTGCCACGGAAGGCTTTTCACTACTTTCTGTATCGGATCTTCATTCAAGAGCCTGTAGGCTACCTTCCTGAATGGTGTGGATCATCTTTTACTATTAAAGGCACAGTCTAGCCAAATCCAGCCTCCAAGGAGCCCCCCCCCCCCCCCGGTTCATTTCAACAGGCGGCTTTGAGAGACATTTAACTGCCTGCATTTGTTCGTTAGGGCTGCAAAGCTCTTGGACTTTGGCGGGATTGTTCCCCAGGGCTCGCAACTGCAGAGTCTGGAAACTTCCGCTCCGTTCCTCTGACTGATTCACACAAGGAAATTCAGGGGCCTTCCAAACGGCCACGGCCACACTCGCATTCTTGCGGCAGTGGGTGAGCAACTCAGACCTCTGGTTATGGCTGCCATTTTGGAGGCAGGGTGAGTTTTTGCACCTGTGGGTCCCCTTACCTGGCATCCTGTGACACCTGCCTTTTTGAAACAATGGTCATTATTTCACATGTATCAGGATAGCACACAACAAATGGCTGTTTGCATATTAGAGTTCAAGGGAAGAGGCCATCGCTAACACAAATGTCGCGGTATCTTCAGTGCCATCCGTGTTTTCCCTCCCTATTCACACCAAGTTTCTCATCCAGTATTTTAGCACCCCAGAGGGAATGTCATAGCCGACAGGCCTTTGGAAATTAATTTTTAAGAAGGAATTTTAAGTTGGGTGCTTCAATTCATACCTATGCTCAATGGCTCGATTCCGTTTCAGAAGCCTGAGTTATCCTTGCTAAAAATTAAGGTCCTTATAATCCAGGGGTGGCCAAACTGTGGCTCGGGAGCCGCATGCAGCTCTTTCACACATATTGTGCGGCTCCTGGCAGGTTCCCCACCTATTTGCTTTCTTTTTTCCCTTCCTTCTTTCCTTCTTTCCTTCTTTCCTTCCTTCCTTCCTCCCCCTCCCTCCCCTATCTATTTGCTTTATCTCTCCCTTTCTCTCTCTTTCCACCTCTTTCATTATTTCTTTCCACCTCTCTCTTTCTCTCTCTTAGACAAATAAATATAGTTAGCAAACAAATAAATATAATGATCAATATCTGTTTTTACCCCTTTTGTTTTTATTTCTGGCAGTCTCATTTAATGTTAATAAAAAGCAAATCTGCATATTTCTCAATAACAACGTAATATCTGTTCGTGTCTCGCGGCTCTCAGACATCTGGCATTTATTCTGTGTGGCTCTTAGGTTAAGCGAGTTTGGCCACCCCTGTAATAATCGAATGTGCAGGTCTTATAGAAATATTTCATTGTTACTATTTGTTGTTGTTGTTCAGTCGCACAGTCGAGTCCGACTCTTCGCGACCCCATGGACCTGTTACTATTACTATATTGTTACTATAGACCCCATGGATCTGTTACTATTACTATATTGTTACTATAGACCCCATGGACCTGTTACTATTACTATATTGTTACTATAGACCCCATGGACCTGTTACTATTACTATATTGTTACTATAGACCCCATGGACCTGTTACTATTACTATATTGTTACTATAGACCCCATGGACCTGTTACTATTACTATATTGTTACTATAGGGTTTTTTTAATGTCTTATTTTTAAAAAACGAAAAGCAAATGAACAAATGATTTGAGGACATTCAGAGAAAGAAAGGAAAGACGACTGCTGATTCCAGCAGGAAGCCAACACCACCAAACAAGCTGAATGAAAGAAAACAGACAAAAACTTACCAAAGTCCCTCAAGAGAGTCCGAGCGGCTTCACCCCAGGGAGTGTTCAGTCGCCTCTCCGGTATGCTCAGCTTCCAGTGGGAAGAACTTTTATAGACTCAGCAGTGGCCTGATTCCACCCACTAGGCAGCCCCGTGGAGGATTCATAAGCATTTAAAAGTCAGGACCCTGGAGGACATGCTGATTCCCCCCCACCGCTTGGTGTTGTTTTTTTTAAATGTTCAATCGAGCATCTCAAATATCTCACCCCGTCTTCCCTTTCTCCTTCTCCTGTCTGTAACAGGTTTTGAAAAGAATCGGAAACCCGTGTGTTTCTGCAAAGAGTTTATCAAATTACATTTTGTGACAAAGAGAGAGGGTGCATTTCCTTGAAGGCTCCACAATTGGGGATCCATCAAGGAAATGAAAAGAATGACAGAAAACCAGGGGCTTTTGTCAAATGCAGAGAACCTCCCCACCCGCCACCCGCCCCCCTCCCAAAAGCTCTTTAGGAACACACTCTCGGTGTATCCCCCGCTCTAGCAGAGGCCCGTTTTGATACATGTCCCTCCCCATCCCCCTTTTGAAGGTTAGGAGGCCTGGGATGATGGGACGGTTCAGGGGTGTATGGTGTTGTGGGGTGTTTTTTTTTAATTTAAAAAGAAACGCAGGACACCTGACCACCTCCCGCGGAACAAGATGGCAGTGTCTAAAAAGGCTCTTTGGAAACGTGAGGCTCGGAGGGTAACGACCCCCGATGGTCCCAAGATTGGCTGGGAACAGGTGGCTTTCCTTCCCCTTTCCTTGTCTCTCCTTTGTTTCCTACGGATACTAAAGAGAGAAAGGAGGCAGATCGTCCTGATATTCGCTTTGTGATTTTGCTTGAGAAAATTGCTTCTTGGGCGGCGTCCAGACTTTATTAGAGGCGATGCCGGTCGAGGACAAAGCCTCTCGCCCGTTCGCCTCTGGCCTCTGGCTTTTAAAATCATTTTTAAAGGCTCATTTGAAACTTCGGGGGTGCTTTGAAGGGGCTGGCGAGGATAGCGGCTTGTCCCCGGGGGTATTCCAAATGATGCGTTTACCCAGAGAGCTCCCCTCTCGGTCTGCCAGCGTTTCAGGGAAGCACAGGCCTCGCCTAGCCGGCCCCCATAACACTAGTCGAATGCGGACTCCTCATCACCAAGGAAATCAGGCCAGCACAAAATAAGAGTGAAGACTGGCTGTGTCAATCGGCCGGCCCAAACGGGGTCAATCCAACGGCACACCCTAGCCCAGAGGAAATCCAGCGTGGCTGTAAACAGGCCCATGTGCAGAGCATGTGTGTGCGAGATCCGTTTCGTGTGGCTTGTTGACTTGATTTATTCTCCCCCCTTCCTTCCCACATGAGGGTGCAAAGTGGCTTAACATTGTTCTCTTCTCCTCTACTTTATGCTCACAACAACCCTATGAGGTAGGGGACTCTGAGAATGTGTGCCTAGCCCAAAGCCACCCAACCAGCTTCCATGGCGGGGGGGGGATTCGCACCTGTAGTCTCCCAGACCCCAGTCCAGCCAGAGCACCACACTGGCTTTGCAACTGGCCATCAGAATGGAGCGCCTGGATAAGTGTTGGGAATTTAGCAGAGTGCATAACTGTTGGATGTTACAAGTTAAAACACTTCAGTATTTACTGGGTTAATGATGTTTGTTAAGTCACATGTTTGTTTGTAACCAATCTATTTAGACTATAGGATGCCCGGGAACTTTGGAGCTAGTTTGCTACTCTGATTGGAAACCAAGGTGCAGAGTATTAGCATTTTATGGTTTCTCTTCCGTCTTTGTGTTTCTTTGTTTCTGACCGAGAAGAAGACGCCATGCCATTCCAGTTTTACCTTTTAGCTCTAAGGATGTAGCCATTTTAGCTCTTTGTTATTCTATATCCTGTGTACCTTTTCCTATGCTAGGTTATAGTAAACTTTTATATTCTTTTAAACACACCATGGACTCAGTCTCTTTAATACTCTGCTGATTTACTTTAAACAAGAATTCCATCAATAACGCACAGCAGAAGAAGAGGAGATTGGATTTATATCCTGCCCTTCACTCGGAGTCTCAGAGCGGCTTACAAACTCCTTCCCCTCCCCATAACAGACACCCTGTGAGGTATGTGGGGCTGAGAGAGCTCTTTCAAGAACTGCCCTTTCAAGGACAGCTTTTGTCAGAACTATAGCTTGCCCAAGGTGATCCAGCAGGTGCAAGTGGAGGAGTGGGGAATCAAACCTGGTTCTCCCAGATTAGAGTCCGCACACTTAACCACTACATCAAACTGGCATCACAAGACATATATAAGTTTAGCTTCTAAGAAAAACATTTACTTGAAAACATAGGGAAGGTGTACTGGCTTGCAGGCTTCAAGTATCATGTGCCAGAAGTCAGGCATGGCAGGGTCATTCAGTCCAAGGTCATAGGTTTAGAAATCAGGCAAGGCAGAGTCGGTGGCTTAGCATCTATCATACGTGTTGCGTCCATGCCTCACAGCCTCTCTTGGCAGGTTTCATAGCCCCACACCTAAGGGTCACGCTCACAATCAGTTCCTCAGAAGCAATCCTGAAGCTACTCATCTTTGTTATCAGTAAGCAGCTGGTGCCAGGCCAGGAGGCGTACACTTTGCCGTCTTGTCTGTAGCTCTGTTCTCAGCCTTCATCTGCAGCGCTCTAGGGGTGTGGGTGATACTGGTGGGCTGGGAACGGCCAACTGAAGTTCACCTGCTGCATCAGGGGTGGAGGGTGTCTGTGGCTCTGCACTAGCTGTTGGCAGTCAATCCTGACAAGCTTGCAGCTCATTTTCCTGCTTGCTGGCTTCTGCTAACTTGGAGCTGGCTACACGGGGCTTCTCTTCTCCTGAGAAGTCCTCACTATCGCTGAGCCCTGGCTGACCCATGACAGAAGGGTTACATGGAAGGAAAACAACAACAGCCTAACTAACTAATCTTTCTGCTTCCAATCCCATCTCTGTTTCGTTGTCATCTCTGCATCCTGTTGTGTTGTGCGGTGTGACTCAAAGAACAAAGGAGTGGAAATTTCCCTCCCAAGGCTCCACCCCTTGCGTACATGCGGAATAGCATGTACTGTCTCCAATATATTGATTAGCCAATCGCCAGTCCTAAAGTCACCTCATTAAGAATAAAACTTCCCCCTTGTTAGCAGGAAGATTCTACTTGACACCTAATTGGTTCTATGCTAACTAAGGAGAAGAAGAGAAGAAAGAAACCTCCTTCTTTGGAGGTTTTCAAACAGAGGGTAGATGGCCATCTGACAGCAATGCTGATTCTGTGAACTTTTAGGCAGATCATGAGAGGGAGGGCAGGGAGGGTTGCCTCAGTGCTCAGAGAAATGCTGATTGTCACTTTGAAGTCAGGAAGCAATTTCTCTCCAGACTAGTTTTTTTGTCATCTTCTGGGTGTGGAACAGCAGTCACTGCAGGTGTGGAGGGGGGAGGCATTTGTGAATTTCCTCCCTTGTGCAGGGGGTTGGACTAGATGACCCCCGAGATCCCTTCCAACTCTATGATTGGATTTATACCCTGCCCTTCACTCGGAGTCTCAGAGTGGCATACAATCTCCTTCCCTTCCTCTCCCCACAACAGACGCCCTGTGTAATGGCCCCAGTGGGTCTGGTGTGGGAGCAGGCAGAAGTCCCACAGGACAACCAGGCAGAAGGGACCAGGTAATCACTCACAGTACAGGTGCAAGGCAGGAGAGTGGTCAGGAGGCAGTCCAAGGGTCAGGTATCTGGAAAGGGGAAACGTCAGTCAGTCCAAGAGTCAGGGGTCCAGAAGTCAGGTGGTCCAGTGTTCAGTCCAGGTTCAGAATAACAGAGGTTCCAGTCAGGAGACCAGGTGGGTGGTGATGCAGCCGTGGTACACGTTGCGTCCGCAATGAGCAGCTTCCCCCTTCCTGGATTTATAGCTGACTCTCCATGGGCTGGTTAGCAGCTGCTAATTGTGGCACGCATCCCTGCAAGTACTCATCTGGCGACAGGTGTCTGCGATTCATCAAATGTTCACTGCCACGGGCTCTGAGCTCTGATCTCCATTGACGGTGCTGGCACTCAAGGGGTGTTGGAGAATTGTTGGGTATTACAAGTTGAAAACACTCAGTATATCTGGGGTTAAATGTTTGTTTATGTGACTCACAGGAAGTCACATGTTTCTCATGTAACCAATTTTCTTTAGCTGTAGGATGCCCGGGAATTTTCTCCCTGATCTAGGAATTTGATTGGGACTAAAGTGTCAAGGTGTATTAGCATTTTATGGCTCTCTTCCCATCTTTGTTTGGTGTTCTGAAGAACAAGAAGAGTAGCCATAATCTCTCTCTTCCAGTTTTGTCTTTGTAGAGTAAGGATGTAGCCGATTATGCTCTGTTGTTATTTTCATCCCAGTTACCCTTCCCATGCTAGAATGTAGTTAAAACTTTATATTTTGATCACACATGGACTCTGAGTCTGAATTATTTTACTCTGGCACTGCTGGACTTTCTTATCTCTGCTAAATACCATTTTGTCAATATCTCACTAACCAGAATCGCTGGGCCCGGCCTCCTCCCTCTCCTCTGTGTCTGATGCCGGTAACTTGCTTGCAGCTGGAGGAGAGGGCAAATTGGCTACAGCCGGTGTTTGGTCCAGAGCTGGCATCTCCCTGAAGATTTATGGGACCTATTGCAGCTGGCTGTCCCTCCCCCTCTGAGGAGGAGATATGCACCCCTCCGGTCAGGCTGGGAGTCAGGGAGACCTATGACACCCTGTGAGGTAGGTGTGGGGCTGAGAGAGCTCTTTCGAGGACTGCTCTTGAGAGAACAGCTCCGAGGGAACTGTGGCTTGCCCACGGGGGATGCTGGACCCCTCCCCTGCTGCCGCCGCCCGTGAATGAGCAGCGGGGGGGTGGGGGGAGGCTCGGCCCAAGAAGCACCCTGTCGGCCCCGGCTCAATGGTAGAGCATCTGCTTGGTATGCAGATATGAAAGACCTCCACCTGAGACCCCGGACAGGTGCTGCGGTCTGAGCAGACAATCCTGACCTGGATGGACCAGTGGTCTGATTCGGCAGAAGGCAGCCACATGTGTTCACGTGTCATCATTCCACCTCAAGCTGGGTCGTGGGACCCTCTGAAAGGTCACAAACGCTGGAGAGCGGCCACCACACTTGCCTGTTGCAGCCACCCGAGAAGAAACAGAGAAGTGTTGCGGGGTCGAATTCGGTTGCCACTCGCTTGTGGAGTGACCAAAGGAATCCCAAGCATATGGCCCGGATTTAAACATCCCTCTTGCCTGCATACAAAAGCTGATACCCAGAATTAAACTTTGTTGGTCTTAAGAGGTGCCCAAATGGACACAAACTTTGTTCATACAAAAAAAAATCTGTAGTTAAACGATGAGATGGTCAGACAGTGTTATCGATGCAACGAACATGAAATTGAGCAAACTCCAGAGGATGCCAGGAGACAGGAGGGCCGGCATGACTAAACACCAAGGCGCATGGAACGCTGTTACCTTCCCACCGAAGTGGTACCTATTTATCTACTTGCAATTTCTTGCTTTCGAACTGCTAGGTTGGCAGGAGCTGGAACTAGAGACAGGAGCTCACCCCGTCTTGCGGCACCCGGGTCTTGAACTCCTGACCTTCCACAGCCTGCAGTTCAGCATCTTAACCACTTGAGCCACCGCAGCTCCCATACAATATTTAAAACAGTTAAAATTCAATATAGATAAACCAGTTAAAATTCAATTCCATTGGAGCACGACTAAAAACTCCTACCTGGTGGAATGAGCTCCTGGAGGAGATCAGGGCCCTGCGGGACCTTTCACAGTTCCGCAGGGCCTGCAAGACGGAGCTCTTCCACCAGGCTTTTAATTGGAGCCACCACTACCACAAGTACAAGTAACCCCAGAAAGAGCCGAAAGGACGCTCAGTTGTGGATGTGTCTGATGGTGAAAGGAAAGTCTGATGCTGCAAAGAACAATACTGCATATGAAATTGAGCAAACTTCAGAGGATGGCGGAAGACAGGAAGGCCTGGTGGGATCTGGTCCATGGGGTTGCGAAGAGTCGGACTCGACTGTGCGGCTGAACAACAACTACCACCTCCATCAACGACTGTGAGGGATGGTCCAATATAAAACTTTTACAGCACTGTGATGGATCAGCGCTGCCAAAATGGGCTCTGGGTTAATATTCTCAAACCTTCATCTTGATTTGACTGAAGTAATAATATTAATGAGTACTTTGTTAATGTTAATCTGATTGTCTTATTCTGATTTTAATGTTTTCGATTGGCACTTGATGCCCTAGTTGTGAACCGCCCTGAGATAAATGTCATCATCTCTCCTACCATTTGTGTTTTGGGTAGGAAGGAGTAGACAAATTTTGCCAGGGAAGACATGGAATGTTTAAAAACGTACCATCCTCGACTGCACTTTTGAGGTCTCTTTCGGTTTATGATGACGGTTTGCAACTTTTTGAGGGGGGAGAGGGGAAGCCCTTAATATTTTTTCCCCAACTATCTTCTTAAACATTTGCGAAACCGGCAGAGTTCGGGGGAAAGTCTTTCCCG